>NC_092368.1:9765180-9849016 GCF_030848805.1 Temnothorax longispinosus
CCACGCAGCCGCCCGCAACTCGAAAACGTGTTACACGCAGTTCTCACTATATCCGCCTCGCCAGTGCCGTATGCCTGATCGAATTTTTGTGATGCGTTTTCGAGTCGCAAACCGAACTTACTTACCGATCCAAAAGAAGTTTTTCACAACACCACGAAAAGTTCGACTTTCCATGCCTGGAGAAGGGCGAAAGTGACCAATTTCACGCCAGGACGGCATTAGCGGGACGAAAGTAACAACTTTCCTCCTTAAGGCGGAAAGTGATCACTTTCCGCCCTAGGGAAGAAAGTAGTTACTTTTGTCCCGCTATGCCGTCCTAGCGTGAAATTGGTCACTTTCGCCCTTCTCCAGGCATGGAAAGTCGAACTTTTCGTGGTGTTGTGAAAAACTTCTTTTGGATCGGTAAGTAAGTTCGGTTTGCGACTCGAAAACGCATCACAAAAATTCGATCAGGCATACGGCACTGGCGAGGCGGATATAGTGAGAACTGCGTGTAACACGTTTTCGAGTTGCGGGCGGCTGCGTGGAGTGACTAATTCCGTTGTATTGTTTTTGTATTAATTTCAGAAAAGTTATGGCAAAGCCTTGCCTTCAGAAGTTTCACTTTTAACGCGCGTAGCGACCACGCGTTTATTTTTTTGTAATTGTGATTTTAGAAAGAAATGCGCTTTCAGACGAAAATAGTTTGGTTTGAAGAGGGACATATGATTCCAATGCGAGTTGTGTCATACGTTTTCAAAAAATCTTAAAGGAGGGGGACTAATTTCTTAAATGAAACTTAATTTTTTCTTTGAAATAAAAGTTGTAGACCTTGTCGAGACGTTTTCAAAACATGATAAAGCTCTCTTTCGTTAAGAAGTTTCTGAGATATTTAAAATTTTGTTATAATATTTTAATATAAAATATGAATTGTCTCGTAAAAGTATTCACTTTTTGATAACTTTACCTTCATACTTTTATACGTAGAATAATGAAAAAGATTGATTGTTAATAAAAAAAAAAAAAAATCGATTGCGTTTTATAAACGCATTTAATTTTGCAAAATTGCAAACGTAAAAATTATTATTATTATTTGCTTTCTTTCATTATTCTATATATAAAAGTATGAAGGTAAAGTCATTGAAAAGTGAATACTTTACAGTTTATATTTCATATTAAAAAAGAAATGAACGCGTGGTGCGTGGTCGCCATGCGCGTTAGAAGTGAAACTTTTGAAAGCAAGGCTTTGCCACAACTTTTCTAAAATTAATACAAAACAATACAACGGAATCAATTAGTCACTCCACGCAGCCGCCCGCAATTTGAAAATGTGTTACACGCAGTTCTCACTATATCCGTCTCGCCAGTGCCGTACGCCTATTGGTCGAATTTTTGTTACATTTTTCGCTTCCTAAAATTTATGTCGCAAAATCGAACTCACTACCGTACAGTGGGAGAAAAAGCACCTTCTGTGGACAAAATTCGACCGACGATTAAATTCTTAACGGATTTTAAAGATTTTTTTTTAATTTGTTGGTAACTGAACGGCTATAAGTATGTGTATAAATTTTGATTACGGTCTAAATTAAAGATGGTGGAATCAATCAAGTGGGCATAAAATATCAAAACTGCGCGATTGCAAATAAATTCGTAACAAAATGTGCAAGTATCTACGTAATAATGTTATTATGTGTTTGTATAGTTGATAATTACAAATCTGTAGGTTGAATAAAAAAAATGGCGAATCTAAAATGGAGGAAAACTATATAAATAGCCAGATTTTCATAGAAATTGGTTTTAATGGGTTTTCGGAGTCGCTGTCTTTTAAGGTTGCTGATTTCATATATCTGGAAAGTATGGACCATAAAGTATGGATCTTTTTCCTACAAGGACTGACTGACTTTTGTTATATTATTTCATCATGTAAATGCTATGTAAGTGCATTATATCATGAAGCAATAAGTAAGCTCCTTTACCAATGTCAAGGTATCAGTCATAAAAAGAATTTGGTGTTATATATATTTAATTTTTTTTGTTTTTAATATTTTTTAGAATATTGTTTTCCATTCCTTATTCAAACATACTATAACTTACCAAAATGTGAAAAATTATATACAATTGAAAATTAATTTTTTTTTCTTATTTAAAAATTAAAAATATAAAATGTAAAAAAAATCTAAAAAATATTACAAACAAAAAAAATTAAATATATGTAACCCCAAACCCTTTTCATGACGGATACCTTGACGTTGGTAAAGAAGCTTACTTATTGCTTTATGATATAATGCAACTACATAGCATTTACATGATAATGTCATATAACAAAAGTCAGTCAGTTTTTGCAGAAAAAAGATCCATACTTATGGTCTATACTTTCCAGATATATGAAATCAACATCCTTAAAAGACTTTACAGAACTAATTTTGATGCAAATCCAAACACTTTTAACATTTCCGACACGAAAGTTGAATTTTGAAAATTTCATCTTCTTTTGTAAAATAACCACAAAAACCTGTTACAACCAATTTTCATGGTAATTGAATAACTTTGTCTTTTCTTAGCCGCCATATTAGATTCGCCTTCTTTAATTTTGTCATTTTGATCACAAATTCATAATCAGCGACTCCAAAAACCCATTAAAACCAATTTTTATAAAATTCTGGCTATTTATATATAAAACTCTACAGTTTTCGGCCATTTTGAATTTGCCATTTTTTTATTCAACCTACAGATTTATAATTATCGACTATACAAACACATAATAACATTATTAGATACTTGCACGTTTTGTTACGAATTCATTTGCAATTGCGCAGTTTTGATATTTTATGCCCACTTTATTAATTTCGCCATCTTTAATTTAGACCGTAATCAAAATTTACGCACAACATATTTATAGCCTGTTCAATTAAAAACAAATTAAAAGAAAATCTTTAAAATCCGTTAAAAATTCGATCGTCGGTCGAATTTTGTCCACAAAAGGTGTTTTTTCTCCCACTGTGTACCGTGCTTAAAGAAGTTGCACTTCAAAGAGTTTTTGAGGGTGATCGATTAATATGGGACACCTTGTATATATGTATATATATATATATGTTGTACCAACCACACAGTATAATGACTTTAATAGTTTACGGATAATGTGTTAACACTATTTTTTGTACAACTAAATATAGAATAGAGAAACAACAATCCCATTTAGTTCTTGACAATTTAAAAAATTATTAATTAGTTCAATATAAATAAAACTAAGTTATTGCAATTAAACGTGGTTAAGAAAGTAATTATATTAATGTTACATATTGTGGCGGTCCACGCCACCAATAATACATCTCTGCGCGATGCCTGCAATACCGGCAGTACGCAGCAACGCCGCCAGTCGTCGCATCGCCGGGGCAGCTTCGCGAGTTCTAATTTCTGTACCGACGAGTATAAAGGGGGACCCCCTACGGGCTCGAGCTGATCTTCTCGGCGCTAGTCGCCAAGCCAGCAATAGCGCTAGACGCTAAGCTGACACACGGCGCGAGTCGCCCGGTTGCAAGCGCTAGACGCTCACCGAAAATCCTACGGCGCGAGTCGTCCGGTTGCAGCGCTAGACGCTCACCGAAAATCCTACGGCGCGAGTCGCCCGGTTGCAGCGCTAGACGCTCACCGAAAATCCTACGGCGCGAGTCGCCCGGTTGCAGCGCTAGACGCTCACCGAAAATCCTACGGCGCGAGTCGCCCGGTTGCAGCGCTAGACGCTTACCGAAAACCCTACGGCGCGAGTCGCCCGGCTACAGCGCAAGACGCTGGCCGAAATCTCACGGCGCGAGTCGCCCGGCTACAGCGCAAGACGCTTGCCGAAATCACGGCGCGAGTCGCCCGGCTACAGCGCAAGACGCTTACCGATACTTCGGCGCCTGGTCGCCTGGCACAGGCGCGAGACGCCAGCCAACCTACAGCGCTTGGTCGCCCAGCTCTTTGTTTCAGGTCACACACGGACTGCTACACACGACCAACCTACGCGTGACCACCCGATCCTGGCGTCCCTCGTCGCGGTACTGATAATGGCAGAAACAGAATACAAGTCAAATTAGCCAAAAACACTTACACGCAAACACTTGTAAATAGTCTGTAAATATAACGTTCTAAACATATACTGGAAAGTGTCGCCTACATTTCTAGCCTCTTTTGCGATTCACAAACCTTGGGCCAACTCCTACTCACGCACCAGTAGCAGACTAAGTTAGATATAAGGTAGAATACCGCTCTGAATAAAAGTAGTAGCGCCCATAAAATTGGTGACTCCGACGTGATTTGAACACAGTCAACACATTTGAACACAGCGTGAATGAAACAATTGATCTGACTCCAGATCAGAAGGTTGCGTGTTCGAATCACGTCGGGGTCACCAATTTTATGGGCGCTACTACTTTTATTCAGAGCGGTATTCTACCTTATATCTAACTTAGTCTGCTACTGGTGCGTGAGTAGGAGTTGGCCCAAGGTTTGTGAATCGCAAAAGAGACTAGAAATGTAGGCGACACTTTCCAGTATATGTTTAGAACGTTATATTTACAGACTATTTACAAGTGTTTGCGTGTAAGTGTTTTTGGCTAATTTGACTTGTATTCTGTCTCTGCCATTATCAGTACCGCGACGAGGGACGCCAGGATCGGGTGGTCACGCGTAGGTTGGTCGTGTGTAGCAGTCCGTGTGTGACCTGAAACAAAAAGCTGGGCGACCAAGCGCCGTAGGTTGGCTGGCGTCTCGCGCCTGTGCCAGGCGACCAGGCGCCGAAGTATCGGTAAGCGTCTTGCGCTGTAGCCGGGCGACTCGCGCCGTGATTTCGGCAAGCGTCTTGCGCTGTAGCCGGGCGACTCGCGCCGTGAGATTTCGGCCAGCGTCTTGCGCTGTAGCCGGGCGACTCGCGCCGTAGGGTTTTCGGTAAGCGTCTAGCGCTGCAACCGGGCGACTCGCGCCGTAGGATTTTCGGTGAGCGTCTAGCGCTGCAACCGGGCGACTCGCGCCGTAGGATTTTCGGTGAGCGTCTAGCGCTGCAACCGGGCGACTCGCGCCGTAGGATTTTCGGTGAGCGTCTAGCGCTGCAACCGGGCGACTCGCGCCGTAGGATTTTCGGTGAGCGTCTAGCGCTTGCAACCGGGCGACTCGCGCCGTGTGTCAGCTTAGCGTCTAGCGCTATTGTTGGCTTGGCGACTAGCGCCGAGAAGATCAGCTCGAGCCCGTAGGGGGTCCCCTTTTATACTCGTCGGTGCAGAAATTAGAACTCGCGAAGCTGCCCCGGCGATGCGACGCCTGGCGGCGTTGCTGCGAACTGCCGGTATTGCAGGCATCGCGCAGGGATATATTATTGGTGGCGTGGACCGCCACACATATATATATTGTTGCGCTCGACAAGCGTTCGCCGCACTCGCACAGTCACTCTCTCACCGCACTCGCAAAGGCGCCGCGGTTCCTCGTTACCGGGAATAAAGGTACTATTTGTTATTAGAATAGAACGGATTTATTGCTCAGATACAACGAGACACGTCTGTCAAGTTTGAGATCCAGAGCAAAAATCTGACGACGTCGTAAATAGCGTCGTCAAGCAAGCCGTTGTCAGGTTGCGATATTTTTCTGCCGCCCAGGCGTCTAACGGGCGATACAGCACGAGCGCACAGCGAGCGCACAGCATGGGCGTAACACTACCCCTTCTCTTTTCCAAGATTGTCGCCTCGACAATCCGGGAGGGTAGTTCTTCGCAGTCTACAGCTCCTCTGCTTTGTGGGCTCCAGGGCACCAAATAGTTCACTTGCCCTCCTCGAGCTGCTGCTTCGAGTCAACGGACCCCATTCCTCTTGGTCCTCGGTAGCCTCACTCCAGGTCTCCAACCGTCCCTCTTCTGGAGAGAGCTGGCCAGGCTCCCCCCTCTGACGGTCCCAGGACGACCCCGCAGGAGCTCCGCTCTTTTCCCGATGTGGTCTCCCTCGCTGCCGTTCTCCTCTGCTGCCGTTTCACTTAATCTTCGGACAAGGGGAGGGAATCTACTTTCCATGGACCCAATGCCCCGCAAGGCTCCCCAAGTCCCCGCCCGGCATTTGCCCTACGGCCCACGAGAAAACTATCCACTTTTAAAAAAGGCGTGTTACCTGAGTGAATTTCGTTTGTATCGTAAAATTGAAGCCTCTTTTCCGCGATGCCGATTGGCTATCTCGATTGATTGCCGCGCCGTAGCTTGCTTCATTCCGTGAGGGACTGTCATCGCGGAGTGTGGCGAGTTTCGTGCGTGTAGTGCGTCGTGTGTGTCATGATGTGACAGCTCGCGTCGTGTCGCGAGGTTAATCGTCCCGCGTCGTGTCGCGATTATTATATAATAGCATAATGTTAAAGCTAAATAGCGCGCGCGAAGCGCGCGTCTGTAGTGTCTAGTAGATAAAAAAAACCGTTGGCAGGCGGTCTTCGTTAAAAAAAAACTTCCTTGAGAAGTCTTCGGCCGATGTTCCGCCACGGTAACCACATCAACTCGCGTACCGCCGACTTCCTCTAGGAAAATAAATATTATACGCAGTAAACAAGGAACTAAACGTTTGAAAATTAAAAACGAAATCATAACATGTTGTACTAAAATTCTTTATTACAAATACATTTTGTTTTATTAAGATTTCTTTCTTTTCTTTTCGGGCTATCAATGACGCGAGCCAACCCCCCCCCCCCCGCTGGGTTCGACTAAAGCGCGTTTCCCTTTTCCTCGGGGCACTTGGACCAGAAATGTCCGGTCTTGCCGCACGTCCAACATTCACCACGGCTGGCACTAAATCCGCTGCCATGCCGATTTCCCTTCTGATCTTTCTCTCCTTTCTCCGTATGTACCCCGTTCCCTTCTGTGTCTCTCTTTCCATTAATGGAGTTACTATTCTGACCTTTCTTCGGAAAATTTTTGTTTAGATTTTCTTTTTCGCGAGCATAGCCCTCCCCTTGGATTATTTTCAACGCTCTTGCTCGCTGGACTGCCTGACTCAAAGAGGTTATCTCCTCCATCTGCAACGTTCGTCGGATAAAATGATCCGAGACGGCCGTCACAAATTGCAAACAAGCGATTTTGTCTCGAATCTCATAAGAGCACTCGGGGTATGCAAGACAAGATAAACGCTCGATATCGGAGCCAAGAGCGGCTAGATCCTCTCCAAATTTCTACCTGCAATTTGTCAGCGCGGAATAACAATTTTGAGAAGAGTACCTTTCTTCAAAACGCAACTCGAGCTTCGTCCTAAGCTCCGCAAAGCTCAACCGCTCGACATTCTGCACTGTTTCTGGAATCGAGCGCGCCCTTCCCCTCAAGCTTGAGGCTAACGCGACGGTTTTCGTCGCGTCGTCCCAGTAATTCGCCCGCGCAATCAAACTAAGTTGAGAAAAATATTCCTGTAACGGAGTCGTCCCATCGTACGTATCAGGCTTGAGCTTGTAACCAAGCCTGCCACTCGCGTCCGCGGCACTGTCACTCGCGTACGCATCTCTCTCCCCCGCGCGTATGATTCGTGTTACCGCGCCGGCCGCGGTCGTATCCCTCACGCTCGCGCGCGCGACGTTTTCACCCGCGCCGCTTACGACCACATCTCTCTCACTCGTGCGCGACATTATCCCCCGCAGCACTCACGGTCGTGTCTCTCGCGTTTGAGCGCACGATATCATCACTCGCGAGGTCCGCGATCGCGTCTCTTCCAGTTGCGTGCGCGATTTCGCCCGCACCGTTCTCGACCGCGTTCCCCTCGCGCGCGACCCGTGCCCTCTCGGCGTTCGCAACTCGCACTCCCGAGTCCCCGGTCACTCTATTAATAGAAGGACTTAGCTGTTGTGAGCCGCCGGAGTTTGTCCCTCGAAGACGGCAGAGCTCCTCCTGCCGACGGAACGTCGCCGCGTACTCCCTTTCCCTTCGCGCCTGTTCTTCGCGCAGAAGTCGGACTTCCTCGATGACGGTCCGGAGAGTCTCCGTGATTGACAACATCGCCGTCGCCTCTGTGGCCTCGTGCTGAGGCGTTTCCACCCAGAGTCTTTTTCTCGTGGCCATCGGAGTAATCGGGGTAATAGGCCAGTCAGTAAAGACACTAAAATTCGAAAATTTAACTTTAATTACAAAAGTTTTCAAATTTTGATGGAATATTGGGTGAGTTGAAATAACAATAAATCTCATTTTGCAACCATTCCCGAGGTCCGGAACATGTTAAATATATTGCAAAAAAATGTTAATTTATTATAACTTTGCGAAAAAATTGCAAAAGTGCTGCAAATCGATAGAATAACTTTTACAATTTCCCCGAACAGTTGTGCCAATTTGCAACCTTCTATATTGCACGCAATATATATTTTTTTAATCAATGATGGAACAATTGTTTATTTGGTCGTAATTTTGTCAAAAAAATTGCAAAAGTTTTGCAAATTGGTTGCAAACGTTGAGATTATTTTTCGTCACAAGCTGTTAAGTTTGCAACCTCGGACAAGGTCCGCAACAGTGAAAAATTAGCAACAATTATTATTTTGCACTTTTTACAAGCGTGAAAAAATTGCAAAAGTTTTGCAAATTTTACGGAGTGCTTCAAATGTCTTCCCTTATCCAAATATAAATTTGCAACCCTCTACTAGTTACGCAAATTATTACAACTTATTTGACTAAATACGTTATTTTATAAAAAATTTCAATGTTGCGCGCCCCGAAATAGGTTGCAAATCTAATACATTGCGGAAAATATTACAATAGACATTGCTTTAAGTTTGCAGGACTTTTGCAATTTTTTTCGCAAAGTTATAATAAATTAACGTTTTTTGCAATGTTTAGCATGTTCCGGACCTCGGGGATAATTGCAAAATGAGATTTATTGTTATTTCAACTCACCCAATATTACATCAAAATTTGAAAACTTTTGTAATTAAAGTGAATTGATTGTCTTTAATGACTGGCCTATAATGCTCGTCGTCGCTCGTCCGATTCCGGACGAGCCCCCAAAATGTTGCGCTCGACACGCGTTTGCCGCACTCGCACAGTCACTCTCTCACCGCACTCGCAAACGCGCCGCGCTTTCTTGTTACCGGAAATAAAAGTACTCTCTGTTGTTAGAAAAGAATGGATTTATTGCTCAGATACAACGAGACACGTCTGTCAAGTTCGAGATCCAGTGCGAAAATCTGACGACCGTCTGTTAGTAAACAGCGTCGTCAAGCAAACCGTTGTCAGGTTGCGATATCCTTCTGCCGCCCAGGCGTCTGACGGGCGATACGGCACGAGTGCACAGAGAGCGCACAGCACGGAGGTAACAACATATATTGTGACGTGGCAGTTTCGCTGCATCGTTGCAGCGCCCCGCCGCCATCACAAGGCGCGGGTTTCGCGACCTTTTTTTTTGTCCGAGGACGGTTCAATGAATCGATACGAGATCTCCAGGGGGCCTATTATAATCGCGTTGCGTTATGCTAATTCCTTTTATTTCTATTTTGTATCATTTACGCGGCGCCTCACCGAGCCGAAAACAGAAGTTCCTGAGAGGATGCAGAGGATCGAGGAAAAACGGACCGAAAAGGAGGAACGCGGAGGCAATCACGTCCCGTCCGCTGCCGAGAAGGATCCCGCAAAATCGCCGCGCGAACGAAGAGCCGTTGAGTGCCCTGCGAAAAGTCGTGATTAACGGCCCTGCGCGAGGAGACACCGCGAGCCTGCAAGCTCACTCCTCATTGGTCCGCGTTATAGCGTCGCGGGGCCGCGTACGCCCGGGGTGGGGTGCGCTATCGATTCCGCCATCGAGCGTTTCGGGAGCATTCTTGAATCGTTCTTGTTAGCAGACGCACGCAAAACTTAGTCTCTGTACTCTGCCTTTCGCACTTGAGTCGCACTTCGAGATTTCGTCCGACTCCTGGGAGCTATCTTCTCGACCCTTGGGACGACAGCGAGGATCATCGGGAGAGAATCGACCCACGGTGAGGTTGCCTTGGTACTATTCAATGTAAAGCCACGACACCGCTCTCCGGGTCGCGCTCTCGCTCGAAAATATTCGCGATAATTAGTGTTGTGTTCTCTTATATTCCGGGAGATTCGGGGTATTCTACGGAATTACTTCAGTATCTATTACAAGACCTTTTATTACAAAACGGTACAGTATAACCTCGTAGCTTATCCATCGTATTATCCATCGTATTCTTACAAACGTTAAATCTCTCCCGGGTCCTGTCACGGTCGCCAGAATGTTGTGTTCTCTTATATTCCGAGAGATTCGGGGTATTCTACGAAAAACCCGAACGGTCGTACGAGCGGCTTTCACTCGAGCACACACGACATTGAGACACGAGATCAGCAAAGAGGATCCGGAAGTAGAAGAAATCATAGCATCATTCGCTCTTTTCAAGGAGAAGGCGAGCGTATTAGAGGATTTAAACGAAAAGATATTCCAATGGATGCAAGATACAGAGGAAATACAGGAAGAAGAGATGATTAAAGAGATCGAGAACGCCGATGAATATCGTATCAGGTATCAGCAAATGAAGGTTTATGTATCACGATTTACCGACCCCCCCCTTCCTGTACCTAATCCCGGAACTCGACAAACAGCGAGTAGTCCCTCAATTACGATCCCGTTAAATCACTCCGCACACGATAAAAGATTTAAGCTTCCTAAGATTGAGTTACAGAGTGGAGATCTGAAAGAATGGTTATTGTTCTGGAGCCTATTTAAGAATATCCACGGAGATGAATCCATTACCAAGGAAGACAAGTTTCAATACCTTATTCAAGCCATTGGTGAAGGACTCGAGAGCCTACGAACTGGTCAACAATAGCTTTCCTCCAACGGCAGATAATTACGATAAAGTTATTGATAGTCTTAAGAGCAGATTCGGCAGGGACGAATTATTGATAGAATTATATATCCGCGAGCTACTTAAATTAGTCTTAAATAATACGGCTAAGAAAGAATTTAAGATGTCTGTTGTAAGCCTTTACGATAAACTCGAAACTCATTTAAGAGCACTTGAATCCCTCAATGTCACTACCGAAATGTGTGCAGCTATGCTCTATCCATTAGTCGAGTCATCTTTGCCGGAGGAATTATTGAGAGTATGGCAAAAGCATCCTTCCGCATCGGGCATTACTGTCGCTAAAGATCGTTTAACCAGGTTAATGAGTTTTTTGCAGACCGAAGTAGAAGCTGAAGAGAGAATAGCCATGGCGGTAAGTAGCTTTGGTCTGAATACTAAGGAGAAAAAAGGAAAGAATGCGAAACTAGAGCCAAACGAGACGCCGACTGCTGCAAGTCTTTACAACGCGAAGGAAACTCGTGTCATAAGATGTATTTTCTGCAACGAAAATCATGAAAGCTCTTTGTGTGACAAAGCAAGGAAGATGCCTATGGAAGAGAGGATAAGTATAGTAAAAGACAGAAACGCTTGCTTCAACTGTCTAAAGATAGAACACAGCTGTAAGAAATGCAGATATAAAGAGAAATGAAATGCGCTTGGTGTGGGAAAAGACATGTCATCTTGATGTGTCGCAACGTGTCTTTAGACCCGACGAAGACAGTCGATAATATTAATAAGACGGAAGAACAAAGTTTGACAAATCTATCACTTAATCCCAGAGTATTTCTCCAGACATTACGTGTCAAGTTAATAAATGGCTCAAGAGAACAAACGGTACGCGCCGTCCTTGATACTGGTTCTCATCGTTCCTATATTTTAGGCCATGTCGCAGAACAACTCGGATTTGAGCAGTTAGGGAAACAAACGATGACTCATTTGCTCTTTGGTGGAACCAAAACGCAACCTCAGGAACACAATTGTTATCGTATCCATTTGCGTTGTCTGGACAACTCGTACGCTTGCAACTTTGTGGCCTTCCACCAAGACATAATTTGTCAAAATATACAGCAGGCAGTGGAAGGATCATGGTTAGAAGAATTACGTCAGAAGTCTATAAAGTTATCCGACGTTAAATCTGACAACCAGCCCATATCATTATTAATTGGAGCAGATATCCTGGGAAAATTGTATACCGGGAAAATCTATAATCTCAAGAATGGTCTCACAGCTATGGAAACCAGACTTGGTTGGGTACTAATAGGCAAGACTCCTGAGGAACATCGCCAAGACACAGCGTTAATGGTTTCATCCATGTTCTCATTAGATGCAAGTTTAGCAGACATGTGGAATCTAGACGTTCTTGGTATTGAGGATCCCATCCAAAAGTCATCCAAAGAAGAACATCAACGAGAAGTTTTGAAAAAGTTTCAAGAAACAACCAAGATTAATTCCACAGGAAGATATGAAGTGATTCTACCCTGGAAAGAGAATCATCCTCCACTTTGTGAAAATCGAGATGTGGCAGAAAGAAGACTAGAAAATACTCTAAGGAAATTACGGACTGACAAATTACTCCGCGAATATGAAGAAATTTTTGACGAATGGCTAGCCGAGGGCATTATAGAAGAAGTTTCAGAAGAAGAAATTATAAACCCTGGATTCTACTTACCCCACAGACCTGTTATCAAGGAAAATAGTACTACTCGCATTCGACCAGTTTTCGATGCATCAGTTAAAGCAACAGATCGACCATCGCTGAATCAATGTTTAGAAACCGGACCTAATTTTATCGAGTTAATTCCATCGCTACTTCTAAGGTTTCGAGAGAATAAGGTTGGAGTTATAGCGGACATCCGGAAGGCATTTTTACAGATTAGCGTGGCTGCAAAGGAACGCGATGTCATGAGATTTTTGTGAAAAAGAACATTGAATCCAGATACCTAGGTGGTATATCGTCATTGTCGAGTGGTCTTTGGGATTTCTAGCAGTCCATTCCTTTTGGGAGCCACCATCAAATTTCACTTGGAACGTGAATTGGGGAAGACCAAAGACATCAATCTGAGAGCTATTATCAAGAAACTAAAGAAATCATTTTACGTAGATAACTGCGTTACTAGTGTCAAATCAGAAGAAGAAGCAACGACGTTCAAAGAAAAGGCAATCTCTATTATGGCGAGAGGCGGTTTTGAACTAAGAGGATGGCAACGCTCTAATGAGAGAGATTCCGATCAAAGAGTTCCAATCCTCGGATTAATCTGGAACACAGAACAAGATATCCTGATGCTATCACCGACAACACTGCTGCAGAAAACTCCAGACAGAGTCACAAAAAGAGAGATATTATCCCACTCAGAGGATATTTGACCCACTCGGAGTAGTATGTCCAGTAGTAACAAAACCTAAATTATTACTGAAGAGCTTAGCGATCAAGAATATGGACTGGGATACTAAAGTTGAGGACGATGTGAAGAGAACATTCTTACAATGGCAACAAGAGTTGAAGCAGTTATGCCACATAAGAATTCCACGGTGGGTATTAGGAAACAATGAAGCTACTTTATCATTACATCTTTTCACAGATGCGAGTCAAGAAGCATATGGCGCAGTAATATTCGCTAGGGTCGAGTACAGAGACAGAGTAGAAATACATATCATTGAGGCCAGGTCTAGAATAGCTCCAAAGGAGAAAGCCACAATTTCAGGATTAGAACTTCTGGCATCATCAGTGGGAGCCAGGCTAATGGACAACACAGCATCCGCATTAGATAATCAACACATCGATCGGTTTTATTGGACAGACTCTTCCACTGTTCTGGCGTAGATTCAGAGAGAAACACAATGGGCTACATTTGTTTGGAACAGAGTTCAAGAAATACGTCGGTTGAGTAACCCCGAGCGCTGGCGTCATGTACCAGGGGGAATGAATTCAGCTGATCTTCCTTCACGCGGCTGCAGTGCCAAACAGCTTCTCGAATCACGGTGGTGGGAAGGACCACAGTGGCTCAAACTTCCAATGGAGATGTGGCCAAATCCTCGTTTTGCAGTGGATGAAACTTGATAGCTAGCGAGATGAAAAAGACTACAAGAGAGCGCAACAAGATTCTTTCCCGGACAGTTCAAGTTATGAGCAATATCAACGAAGATCAAGATGAAAGAGATTTGATAGAACACTTGTCAAGCTTGTCGAACTATTTTCGAGTTGTTCGCACACTAACCTGGATTCGAAGATTCATTGATAACAGTCGACGAAAGAACGATCTTCGGTCCAAAGCAGCATTGACAGTAGAGGAAGTACAAGCTGCGGAACTAACGCTGCTACGACTAGTGCAAGAAAAGAGTTTCTCGGGTGGACGAGCTAGGACTTCTGAGAACAAAAAATTTGATTTCAAACAGACAAGACACGTTTGTATTCCGTTATCCTGTTGTGCTGGATTCCCGTCATCCCATTGTTACTAAATTAATTAAATATACACACCGAAGATTAAATCATGCACAAACGGAAACTACAATAAATCGCTTACGAGAACAATATTGGATTATAAGAAGCAGACGAGCCGTCAAGTCAGTAATACAAAGGTGCATCACTTGCAGAAGACAACACTAAGAAGATTGAAACTCCACCAGCCGCGTTACCAGAGAACCGAGTAAGAGAAGCAGCCGTTTTCGAAATCACGGAAATGGACTATGCAAGCCCCCTATTTTTGAAAGATGGTACCAAAGCTTGGATCTGTCTGTTCACTTGTGCTGTTTACAGAGCGATACATTTTGAATTGGTGACTTCGTTATCCACCGACTCGTTTATGGAAGCCTTCCGGAGGTTCATCGCAAGAAGAGGCAGACCTTCTACGGTGTACACAGACAACGGAACCAATTTCACTGGAACTAACCGATGCCTTCAAGAGATCGATTGGAGAAAAGTAAAAGAATACGGTTCTGTAGAAAGAATCCAATGGATTTTTAATCCGCCTTCGGCAGCTTGGTGGGGAGGATGGTGGGAGCGATTAGTTCGTTCTATAAAAGAGCTTCTACGAAAAATCCTAAAACGAGCTTCCTTAAACTATGAAGAGCTCACGACCATTCTTTGTGATTGCGAGGCCATCATTAACTCACGGCCACTCACCTATATAGCGGAAAATCCTCATCAGTTAATCCCATTATCTCCAGCATTATTTTTGCAAGACATACGAGGCAGTGGAGTTCCTGATATAGACATTGTGGCATCTACGGAGAAGCTCAATAGAAGAATGAGATACCGTCAGGAACTACGTGATCAATTACGAAGCAGATTCAGAATCAAATACCTAGGACAACTATCCCGAAGAAACCATAAACAAAGGCCGAATTTCCAGACCAATGTCAAAGTAGGAGATATCGTATTCATTGGCAGCGATCAACAAAAACGCTTAGATTGGCCACTGGGGAAGATAATTCAAGTTTTTCCAGGGCAAGATGGTAAGGTACGCGTGGTCAAACTCAAAACGGCCACTGGAGAGCTAGTACGTCCAGTGCAAAGGCTTTATCCACTGGAACTGGCATCCGAAAGCACTGAAGTCTCTGAAGAAATTCAAAATCACTACAAACAGGCTTTAAATTCACACAAGTCATTACCGAAACCGAAGGCAAAGCAAGATGTTCCTCAACACCCGAAGACACATCTGCCAGAGAATGCTGACCTCGATGCTGACACAAGTAAAGTGCCAGACACGGATGAAAACAAGGAACAGCCAGAAAGACGAACAAGAAGCGGACGCAGAGTAATTACCCCCGCGAAATTACAGCAATAATCAAACTTTCTTTTAATTATAGTCGAGTCAAAAGATATTATGTCATTTTATTTTGTTGAGTTGAGTTATTTGTAATCACCTCAAGAGGGGGAGGATGTAGAAAATAGAACTATTCTTTTAAGTTTTGCGCCCTCACAGTAGGAAGTAATGCAGTGGCGCCAGGCGTGCGACGCTATATCATATATATTCTTTAACAACGGAAGTGAGTCGCGCAGTCGCTCGTGAGCTACGAGGTTATATTGTACCCTTCTGTAATAAAAGGTCTTGTAATAGATACTGAGAGTAATTCCGTAGAATACCCCGAATCTTCCGGAATATAAGAGAACACAACAATTAGCGTATTCGCTGACAAGGCGTACTTTGCGATCGACGACGAAAGCGAGGGGCACCGGAATGGTCTCGTGGCCGTGGGATCGCGACCAAAATCTATAGACTCCTAGAGATCGCGGTAGGCGCGTCGATGACGACGTTTGATATCGCGAGTACGCCATTTCTCGCGCCCTTCGCGTTTACGACCGTGTGTCTCGTTGTGCGTAGAATTCGCCCGGTCGGAACTTAGATTCCACACGCCACATGAATTACGTTAAAATGTTAATCTCATCGGTTTGATTGCGTTTAAATGTTACTCGCGTTGACGTCCTACTTGCGTCAGAATATTACTCGCGTTCAATCAGTTGCGTTAGGATTTGCGTTGCGTTAGAATGTTGTCCGTGTCGACTGATTTCCTTTGTTAGGATAATTTTCGCGTTTGGCTGAGTATTCGCGTCCAAATAATTGCGTTCAGATTACTCGCGTTGAAGTATGATTCGTATTCGGCTTTTTGCGTTAGAGTAATCCACGTGCAGCAGTTTCGTGCGTCAGGATATTATTCGCGCTATTAATTGCAGTAGGATAATGTTCGCATCGACTGATCATTCACGTTAGGCTATTACTCGCGTTAAAATATTGCTTGCGTTTGGATATCACTTGCGTTTAGATATCATTTGCGTTAATTCCATATTGCGTTTCGTTATTACTTGCGGGAATTCCGCATCTTTCCTCGCGTTAGTTTAGTATTTCGCGTTATGTCGAGCGCCTCGGCGCCTTATTCTTCGTTAGGATATCCTTGGCGATATCACATGTTGCGTTCGTTCCTTCTTGCGTTGGAGTGTTACTAAGATTACTATTCTCGTTCGACTAAGATTATTATTTGCGTTAGATTAGGATTATTTGGCGACAGAATCCCTGCACGACTTGGGACCTTGCGTTCACGCGTTCCGAGCGTGACACGCTATCATTTCGCAGCATTTCACGCCATTATTTCGCGTTTACTCCAGTTATGTCGTATTCGGTCGTAACTTGCGCCAATACTCTACATTATTCGTCCGTTTAATACTCTATTATCATTACCTGCGTGGTTTATATGATTTTGAAGATTTTGTGAGTTTGAAAATTTCTCCTGATCTTATTTTGCTTAATAACGACGCTTTCCGCGCGTTTACAAATTACTTAATTTTCCGTGTTTTTCTGGCGTCCGCGTTACTATCATTTTGTTATTTAGAAATTGACGCCCGCGTTATCAACCGCGCTATTATTTCTCTTATTAATGAAGGCCAGGACTCTTGTTCACTACACAATAAATGTTATTCTTGATTTATTAGTTGACTGAGTTAATAATTTACGTCACCCCGCCGAGTATCGCGCTGCCCTTCATCAACCCCGCCCTGTTATTAGGTCGAGCTAGCCATTCCCTCGCACACCGACTTATTTTGTTTTGCGTTTCCTTTTGGTTTTTCGCGGTTTCGCGGACGCGAATTTACGCGTCTGACGCCCAACAATAATTTCGGTTCGTGTCGCGTCGGAGGTGCGAGAGAATCATCGGAGAAGCCTATCATCCTTCCCTCCTTTCCTCTTTTGATCCGGCACACACCCCGGACCGCTCCAGGAGTGAAAAAGTCGTGACAATATATATATATATATATATATACCTATATACATATATTATATAACATGTATAACATATATAACATATATAACATATATAACATATATAACATATATAACATATATAACATATATAACATATATAACATATATAACATATATAACATATATGTACAAAGCTGCAGATATCGCGGCCGACAAATAGTTTGAAGCGAGCGCGCGCTCCCGAGCGCGTGACGTAGCGACCACACGTTCTCGCAACGTGAGTGCACCGCGAGCTTAAGCCTGCCCCGACGCTCGCCCAATTACAAGCGCGCGCCGTGCTAAAACCGTGTTTTTGGCCAACACTCATTCGCGCAATTCGTCTCTGGCCTTCTAGAAAGTTCATTAACGGCAAGTAATACCCCTCCCTGTACGGGGAACCTTTTGGAAGGTCAGAACCGATAAAAGAACCCAACGGAGCGACGCTCGGGGCAGTCGTTCGCTAGAATTCCGCATTAGCCGTTTCTTCGATTCAGATTACTGTAATTAATAGAGTGCATAGTTGTAATAATAGTTGTGTTACCTTTTTTTATTAAATGTTAAACCGAACAATCAGAGCTTAATTCTTACTGACATTCCTCCATTCCTCGCGATTCAATTGAACTGATAAATTCAAGAACAATATATAACATATATAACTTATATAACATATATAATATATACTATATATGTATATATATATGTAACATTAATATAATTATTTTTTTAACTACGTTTAAATGCAATAATTTAGTTTTATTTATATTGAATTAATTAATAATTTTTTAAATTGTCAAGAACTAAATGAGATTGTTGTTTCTCTATTCTATATTTAGTTTTGTACGAAAAATAGTGTTAACACATTATCCGTAAACTATTAAAGTCAGTATACTGGTTGATACAACACAAGTTTACAATATGACAGATGGGTTCACAGCAGATATAATCTGAACAGACTTATCACTCATCTCGTATGTAAAACTGCAGCTCACAACACGGCTCACGACACAGCCCTCAACGTCTTATAATATCTGTTCACAATATATATTTGCACACGTCCGCTCTAATCTACACCACACAACGATTTACAAAAGAAAGGGGCGAGCTACAAGAGACTAGCAACATGTTCTGATGTTTTCTAATATTTTACTAGTTTACTCTATTAGTCTTTTCATAATTAATTTGATGTAAATTACTTCACTACTTCAACAAAAATAAATAATTTTTTAATAATTAGTAATTTAACTTGTGAGACTAATTATTCATTGTTGATGTCGGGTAGGATGTAGGTGAAGGTGCGTCGGTTCCCACAATAACGTGTCGTTCAGTTAGGTAAAATCTCGCTTTTATTCATGCTCTATATACAAATAATATATTTCTTTGATGTGTATAAGTAGGTGGTTGTGTGTGTCAGTGTAGGTAATTATTGTGTAGTGTAATATTCTCATGTCAGATGTGTTAGAACATCAGCGACCTCTTTTTTTTGAAAATAATTTTCCGCGGGATAAATAAGTTCCGTCCGGGAGTCCCTGGCTTGCCTCTTGGAGTGGACGGTACGGGATTGAATCGGGCCCGAGGAAGTCGAGGTCGTAGAGGAGTCTTGAAGATAGGTTCCGTCTGTGTTGCCACAGAATTCCCTGATCCGTTAGAGTTAGATAGGTGCCGAATGCACGGTACTCGGGTTGGAAGATCAATGAGGTGTAGCTTCCACGGAAGGAAAGCCTCCACCTTGGAGATCGGAAATGGATCCTTTGCCTAGATCTCGGGAACTGGAACGGTAACCGGGGTGAACTTCCATTTCGTCTTGGTCTCAGGAGCCGGGATGGTGATCGGGATAACCTTCCACAGTGGAGTCTTTACCTTGGAGGTCGGGTTAAGACTCTGATTTATCCTCAGGAACAGGAGTCGGAGTCAGGTTTGGAGTTGGAGTAGACAGCGTCTCAGTCTCCACCGATTTCGATGTTGCTTGACTGGCTGGGTCAGTATGACCCCATTTGACAATCGGTGTAAACCTCCACTTCTTCTTGGTCTTCGGGATATACTTCCACGATGAAGTCTCTACCTTGGAGATCAGGTTAGGACTCTTGGATTTACCTTCAGGAGCAGGAGTCGGAGTCGGAGCCAGGATCGGAGTTGGAGAAGGCAGCGCCTTGGTCTCCACCGGATTCGGTGTTGCCCGACGGGCTAGGTCAATATGACTTTGAAAACCTTTCCGCGGCAGTGTGTCGGTTGACTCTTACCGAAGAGAGTTAATGCCCTGCAAGGCAGGTATAAACGAAGGCCCGAAATGAGCACGCTCCGTATAAAAAAGGGTTATGTCAGGGGCCTTATGAGCACACCCTGACTGGCGAACCCGAAGATCGCTGGAGAAACCCCGCTGGGCTGCCCTTTATATATCAGTCGATGCTGAATCTTCCTTACGAGTGAATTGGCCGGCGATGCGCCGCGTGGCGGGCGCGCGCCGAACTATCCGGCCGATCGATACCGTGCCGCCGCCCGCGCCGCGCGCCTCCCGTCATACTGCCGGTGTCGCGCGCGCACCGTAGTAATTATATTCCACTAATTATTAATTTTTAAATAAATAGTAATTCTGACAAACTATTAATTATTTTAATAATAAAAAAATTATATCTATTAATTACCAATTTGTAAAGATTGTAATAAAAATTATTTCATGTTTGTCTAATATTAATTTTCATGTAATGGAAAAATTTTCTCTGACAAATTACTCATTTTTTGAGTAATAGGTAATTCACTTTTGCCTAAATATTAATTTTTAAGTGATTAGTAATTTTTTGTAACTAATTACTAATTTACTGATTCTATAAAAATTAAATTTGGTGTTATTGCTCATTTTGTGAATAATAAAAAAATAAAAAATGGAATTTTTTTACCGATTCTTGCTTCCTGCGAGGAAGTTCAAGGCATAAATATTGTCCACTATCCTTCTTCCTTTTTTAAAACCTTCCTGGCATTCCGGAATTAATTTCTTTTCCTCCAACTTTTTTCTTAACTTGTTTGCTAACACCGATGCGTATTTATCTTATACGTTGTCGGCATCAGCATGATCCCTCTGTGCTCGTCTATTTTCTTTGTTTTCCTTTTCTTTACAATTGGGCATACCACCCCTTTTCTCCATCTTTCTGGTATCCCTTCCCTCCTTTACACCTTCTTGCAAATCTTCCTCAAGCCGCTAACCTCTATACAGCCACGCTTCATTTTTAATCCTGTCTTCTCTCTCCGCTTTATCTTTTTTTACCCTCTTTATCACGCTATTTATTTCCCTCACTCAATTCTCCCTTTCTCCTTTCTCCTGTCTCCAAGTCTTTTCTTCCTTCTGGCCTCCTTCCTCCTCTCTCTCCTATTTTTGCCCAGTGCTCTACACCACCTAACATTTTCATGAAGTATACATCCCATTCCTCTATTATTATCTCCCTATTTATTTCTATCCTTCTTCTTCTGTCCTTATTTATCAGATCAAATACACCAGTTTTTGTTTCCACCTTGTTCACCTCCTCCAAGAATTTTCTCTTCTTTTCCTCTTTTGCTTCCTTATAGAGGAAGCTTTGATTTTGTACGTGTATGGACTAATAATAAAGGCAAACTCCATTTTTTGACATTTTGCCTAAGAAAATATTTGTTCAGTGACCCAAAATGTACAACATATTTCAGCTATTTTTGCCGGGGCCCAATTTTGCGCGGTTTAGTGCAGAGTCCTTTCTAATTTGCACACTATTTTATGTCGTATAATTTCTTATATTCTTTCTTCTTTTTCCTAAATTCTCCTTTGCTTTTTTTCTCTTTTTTCTACTTCCTCATTAACTTCTCCACTTCTTTCTTTTTCTTCTTACGTTCTCCATCACACTATCCCTCTTTCTTTCTTCTCTTTTTTAACCCTCTTCATTCTTACCTTTTTATCTTTTCTATTAATATCCTTATCTCTTCATCTAGTGGTCCTTCTCCTATTTTCAGTCCTTCTGTCCTCTTCCTGAATTCTTCTCTTGCCTCCTCTGATTAGTCCGTTCTCCCCTGCAGCTTACTTCTTCCTTTTTTTCCCTTTCTCTCCTCTCACTTTTTCTTTTATCTACCCATGTTATTACCAACTGGTCTGAATCCATCTCATCCTCTACCTCCATTCTTGACACCCTTTCCCATGCTCTCCTATCTCTCGATATATAAATAATCAATTACTGTTTCCC
Source organism: Temnothorax longispinosus (assembly GCF_030848805.1). NCBI lineage: Eukaryota > Metazoa > Arthropoda > Insecta > Hymenoptera > Formicidae > Temnothorax > Temnothorax longispinosus. The sequence continues at coordinate 9,786,902 of NC_092368.1, forward strand.
CTTACCACCTGTTACTTCACCTTATCTATCTCCCTCCTTTGCTCCATTTATTATCTCCCATCCTTCTTCTTCCACCCACTTTATCAATTCCTCTCCTTATCCATTCATCTTTTATCCTTCGACCTTCTATCTCTTTCTTCTTCTCCATCCTCTAATATCCTTCTCTCTCTTGACCTTGCATTAAAGTCACCTCCAATTATCCATTTTTCTTCCCCACCTCCTACCTCTTTTATCTTTCCTATCCTTCCCAAAATCTTTTTCATGTTACTGCTCCCACTTTCCATTTCTCACACTTTTATCTTAGTGTTTTTCCTACGGAATAAATCGGATGTGCTCGAGAAATTAAAAATCTTCGAAAAGATCGTGGCAAATAAATTCAAGCGTCCAATGAAAGTCCTGCGATCGGACAATGGTCACGAGTTCTGCAACAAACAAATAGATGAGTATCTTGCATCTCGTGAAATCAAGAAAAAGAACACCGCGCCATATACCCCGCAGCAGAATGGCAAGGCCGAAAGGGACAATCAAACGATCGTCGAGACTGCGCGTACTATGATCCACGTTAAGAATCTCCCACCGAGTCTGTGGGCAGAGGCAGTCAACACTGCGATCTACGTGTTGAATCGCACAGTGTCGTCTGGCTACACCATACGAAATGTGGGTAGGAAAGAAACCAACAATAAGTCACTTGCTAATTTTTGGATCTGTGGCATATATTTACGTACCAAAACAATTCACACAGAAACTCGATTTGCGAGGTCGAAAAATGCTTCTGGTTGGATACGAGAACGATTCTACTAATTACAGAGTATACAATCCGACGACGAAGCGAGTCAGCGTCACGCGAGATGCGACTTTTTATGAGCGAATTGGGAATGTGAAAATTGGCGAGGAGGAACTATACGATGAGATAATAGTGTTCCAAGACGTTCAAGCCGAAGCAGCAAATCAATTGAGATGGCTTGAACGAGTGAGAAGTTCTCGACCATGAGAAGTGCAACGAACAAGACGAAGTCGGCAATGAGGATCGTGTTGAAACTAAAGAACAGCAACGTCCAAATGTGATCGCTAATCAGGGGAGAATCCTGAGAAACTGAGCACTGATACATCCCCCTCCTCGGTCAGATATGAGGTTGTCGTGGCTGAGTATACAATACCGAGTACTTACGAAGAAGCAATGCAAAGCAGTAATGCCGCGCAGTGGGCACATGCTATCAAAGAGCTGCAAACGCACGACACAAACAACACGTAGTCAATCATGCCAAAAATACCCGGAACGAAGACAATCGACTCTAACAAGTGTGTGTTTAAAATAAAAATAAAAACAATTCAGCACAGAAAACTCAACGGTTCAAGGCGAGACTGTGTGCCCGCGGTTTTATGCAGCAACAAGGGACTGACTACACAGAGACATTTGCGCCTATCGTGCAATATGACTCACTCCGAGTACGCCTGGCAGTCGTAACCGAGAAAGATCTCGAGCTGTTACAATTTGACGTCCAGACAGCCTTTTCGTATGGTGCGCTAGAAGAGGACATTTTCATAGAAGTGCTAGAAGGGCTGAAGAGAGTGATGCAACAAAAGTGGTGTGAAAGTTAAACAAGTCTCTATACGGGCTGAAACTGGCACCAAGGTGCTGAAATAAAAAATTCTTAAAATTTTTTAGACAGTTTAAATTCAAGTGTAGTGAGGCTGATCCGTGTACTTTTATTGGACAGGTTAACGGCAAAACGGTTTATCTAGCCCTATTAATCTGAGCTGAGCGTTGAATGGCGGTCGAAGAGGTCGACCACGACGGCTCGCATTGCCACGGAAGCCTCGCAGCAAGGAAGAGAAAAACCGATTTTTTCGAAAAAGTGTTTCATCCCCTAAAGATGAATTAGGGCCCCTATAAAAATATACGTATGTGTTGGATTTTTGTGTTTAACAACATATTTAAAGGAAATTAAAATGAAAAATATAATTAAGGAACAAGGAACAGATATTAGCGATTAGGACTAAAGAACCAAGAATAAAGTTGGATGCACGATAAAAAATACAGGCAACGGAAACAGAGAATAACACAGGCAATAGATTTTTAACTTATCGGAAGCCGCTGTATTAATGCTACAGCTTTAAGCCGGTTCTACAATACGTCGCAAACGATGGCAACTGCCAGTTTAAAAGTGTTATTTCTGATTGTTGAGTGCCAGTTACTGTCGCCAAAGAAGTTAAAAGTTCGCCAACTCTCTTTTGACAACAGCCATTAACCAGCGCAACATGAAAATAACACTTTTCAACTAGCAATTGCCATCGTTTGCGACGTATTGTTTAATGGCCCTTATTCCTGATTTCTTATTTCTAATCGCTAATATCTGTTCCTTGTGCCTTATATTTTTCATTGTGTGGAGGCCTTTAACCATTTTGAAAAGGAAAGTTTCAACATCAGCTACACAACAATACATAATATAAAATAATAATATTTATTTTAAAAAATTAAATTGACTTTGATTTAACTTGGTAATGCCAAAATCAAATAAATAATACCATTAAATGTTTATACTTTACAACGTATATCTAAAATATTTGTTGGTACGACACCCGTCACGGAATGAGGGAGGTTCCAGGTTCAAACTTCGAACCCTGGCTGAGGTAATATTTTTCGCAATAAATTTAATTATTTAATTAAGATGCTTATATTATAAAGCATCTAAAATTACGTCAGCTTTAGAATGACCAGAATCTTTGGTCGAAACTCGGTGATGATTTGTTACGACGATTATAATTGTTACCACGATTATAATCATTGCCAGTAATAGTCAATTAAATTCTCAATTGTGTTAATTATTGACTGGCAAAGTAAATGTTACTTATTCGGTTTAAAATATTTTTTTCTAAAAATTAGTTGCTTTTGAGATATTCGATTATTATAGACACATGAAATATTCTATACCTATTTATTATAGGATACATTATTAATTTAAAAATTTTAAAAATTAAGTAAGAGTAATTTTTATAAAATAAAATTGGTTTTAACTTACTTTTCTCATAATAATATTGTTCAAATTGATGAAGAAATCTAGTAGGCATTATGCATATAATAATTTTAAATATAAATGTTTAATAGAAAATTTGCTAAAAACATGACAAGTTTTACATTAAATTTAAAATTGATGTTCTTTCTACTACCTTATTTTGTATTTATCTTTTGTATTTATTTTTGTCAAATACAGCAATACGTTCCATTACTAGCCGTCTTTCGCAATTCAGCGATGCGACAGATTCATTGGGACAATATGTCGATCATCGCGGGATCTGATTTAACACCGGACGCTGGCACAACATTGAGAAAAATAACCAATATGAATTTATTGGAAAATTTAGAAAAGTAATGTGTCTTGTTTTACAATATTTATTGTATTAATATACAAATAGATATGATATATTGTTTTATTACACGATTTTGATAATACTACAGAAAAAAAATCATTCTACAGCCAAGAAAAACAATTACTTATTTTATTTTATTTACTTTAAGTAATAGTTTACTTCAATAGAGAATATTAATATCTTAATAATAGCTTTAAGATATACTTGGCACAAGTCTTAGAAAAACTCACCATTTTGTACTCAAAACAAGAATTTATTCTTTTTTCAAGAATATTATATACTTCTCTTCAGTAGGCTGTATATAGTAACTAATCCGATATCTTGTATTAATAATTAAATACTCTTGTTAGAGGTGCTAGACTTGCTAAGATCTAGAATATGTTTTGAGTAAATGTGATGACTTTATGGTAGAATATATAAACTTATCAAATACTTAGAGCAAGTAATATTTACTTGCAGGTAGTAAATATTTCTCTGTGTATTTTTATAATATCCATAATTGTAGTTATTTATTAAAATTATATTAATTGATAGTTATTTATTTTATGTTAAAAACAATTAATTTTGTTCAAAAACGGTAACAAGATATATATATTCTATTGAAAAATTTTATAATAGACAATAAGGTACCTAGGAAAAAAGAATTAGATCTGCCGAGATATGACCGGATCTGGTTCATCAGATCTGGATAATATAATTTGATCTGCAAATTGTCTCTATCTGGCCAGATCTGAACAGATATAATTTGGTCTGCCGAAAAATAATTATTTACCGAATGTATTCAGATCTGCTCAGATATAATTAAAAATTATGAAGGAATGTAAAATGCTATAAAACCATAAATATATCGATTTAATTTAAAATTGTGTGTCACTTTATTATAAGCGTGAACTCCGATACAACTGATATAAGTTGTACTGTACACTTGATTTATATACCGTTCTTATACCATTGTTTATCATATTTTAAATACGAGAGAAGGATCTCATCGAATGCCATCTATCGGATGATCCGACATTTGCACAGAGTATAACAGAAAGATCGGGACACTGGATTATCTCAGAAAGATGACGTTTTCGGAAGAAATGTTTTATACAAAAGTTGTAAGGTACCAAGTTACCCATTATATGGTGATATTGGTTTGACCTTGAACAATCTTGGAAGTCACATCAAGGTCACATTAAGTTTTTTAAACATGGCCAGATAGCGTCAGACCTGAACAGTTTTCGATCAAACACAAAACACAACCTCAGTTCGACTTATATCTGGACAAATATAGTCAGATATAATGTATTTTGGATCGTATTCAAGTAAAGATATGATTATATTGTTACGCTCCGTTCGCTATTCGAGTCGCGCGCACTCACGAACGCGTCCGCGTACTGCCGGGATCGCGGAAATAACCACTCTTGATATACAAATAAGAACTCGGGTTTATTCAGACTCAGAACGGAATACAAGAAAGAGTTCTGGAAAACCGGACCGAAAGATTCGAGTCACCAGATCAATCTGACAGGCGATAATAAATCAATAATTCCATGCGTCCCTATTGTCAAGGGACGCACTTCGGCTTGAAGCTTCTGCGGAGCGGAGCCAATTTCAGCCCACAAGCAACGGGTGTCTCGGCACGGGCGCAACAATATCTAAACAAATACAGTCAGATCTGGATTGTTTTAATAAAATTCAATCACAGATCTAGTTCGATCTGAGCAGATGTGGTCCGATCTGAGCCGTCAAAGACCAGATTACACTCTATATATAGTTATATATAGTTACATATGAACATATTTGACCAGATCTGCGCAGACACGAGAAGTCATATCTGAGCATATCTGACCAGATAAAATTTGATCTGCTGAGATATAATTTGATCTAGTTAGATCTAATCTTTTTTTCTCGGGTAGTGATTGTTTCATGCCATGATTGAGGTTATTCGATCTGGATTGTGGAAGCTGCATATATATATATATATATATTGTTACGCTTATCCGTGCGTCCGCTGCTCACTCACACACTCACTCGCGAACGCGGCGCGTAATCCCGTTTCCAGGAATAAAGACTCTCTTTATGTTAGAAAGGAACTCGTTTAATAGGAACTCGTTTAATAGGAACTCGTTTAACAAAGAGCTCGGGTGGACACGTCCGAACGAATCGGAAACCCAGAGCGAAATCTGACAGTCAATGTGTAATCAATAAATCAATAATTCCGTCGTTAAGGACCGCGCTTCGACTTGAAGCTATTCGAGCGAAGTTCACGTGGACGAAGTTCAGCGCGCAACGGGTGTCTCGGCACGGGCGCAACACTGCCCTCCCTCTTCCAGATTGTCGTCCCGACAATCCGGAAGGGCAGCTGAAGCGGACGGTTCCCCACCGGGTCCTCTTCCTCAGGAAGTCCAGGTCTTCCCCGAGACGGATTCTTGTCCTACCCCGAGCTGCTGCTACGGGTAACCAGACTACGTCTCCTTCGACCACTTCCTCTTTGACTCCGCAGGACTCCACTACATTCCGGCTCGGTGCGGACCCCTTGTTTCCAGCGCTGATCCGTTCCTCTTGAACGTCTTCGGACTGGGAGGGGGAATAACTCTCCGTGGACCCTGCGTCTCGCAAGACTCCCCCAGTCCCCACCTCGGCATTTGCCCTAAGTCCCACGGAAAACCACGGATCGAAAACCGTGGGCGAGGCAGACTTCTTTAGAAGACTTCAGGCGATCACGTTGCCTTCTTTCGGGTCGAAAGTTTCTTCGCTCTTCCTCTCTTTCTGCGAAAGCAAACATTAAACGCAGCAACTTTCACAAAATACACAAAAGCATAAAAAAAAAAGTTATTAAAACACGTAAACATTGTAAACATAAATAAAAGAGTTCCCACTACCCTCGGGCTCCGCTAGACTTCTCGCACCACAACCTAACCCAAATTTATTGAAAAACTTTCCCCCTCTATTTCTTTCCCCAAAGCTTTCGCCCTGAATAGCCTTAACCGCCTTTGCCCTTTCCACCGCGAAGGTGGGGACTGGGGGAGTCTTGCGAGACGCAGGGTCCACGGAGAGTTATTCCCCCTCCCAGTCCGAAGACGTTCAAGAGGAACGGATCAGCGCTGGAAACAAGGGGTCCGCACCGAGCCGGAATGTAGTGGAGTCCTGCGGAGTCAAAGAGGAAGTGGTCGAAGGAGACGTAGTCTGGTTACCCGTAGCAGCAGCTCGGGGTAGGACAAGAATCCGTCTCGGGGAAGACCTGGACTTCCTGAGGAAGAGGACCCGGTGGGGAACCGTCCGCTTCAGCTGCCCTTCCGGATTGTCGGGACGACAATCTGGAAGAGGGAGGGCAGTGTTGCGCCCGTGCCGAGACACCCGTTGCGCGCTGAACTTCGTCCACGTGAACTTCGCTCGAATAGCTTCAAGTCGAAGCGCGGTCCTTAACGACGGAATTATTGATTTATTGATTACACATTGACTGTCAGATTTCGCTCTGGGTTTCCGATTCGTTCGGACGTGTCCACCCGAGCTCTTTGTTAAACGAGTTCCTATTAAACGAGTTCCTATTAAACGAGTTCCTTTCTAACATAAAGAGAGTCTTTATTCCTGGAAACGGGATTACGCGCCGCGTTCGCGAGTGAGTGTGTGAGTGAGCAGCGGACGCACGGATAAGCGTAACATATATATATATATATATATATAATATATATATATGCAGCTTCCACAATCCAGATCGAATAACCTCAATCATGGCATGAAACAATCACTACCCGAGAAAAAAAGATTAGATCTAACTAGATCAAATTATATCTCAGCAGATATGCAGCATATATATATATATATATATATATATATATATTGTTGCGCCCGTGCCGAGACACCCGTTGCGCGCTGAACTTCGTCCACGTGAACTTCGCTCGAATAGCTTCAAGTCGAAGCGCGGTCCTTAACGACGGAATTATTGATTTATTGATTACACATTGACTGTCAGATTTCGCTCTGGGTTTCCGATTCGTTCGGACGTGTCCACCCGAGCTCTTTGTTAAACGAGTTCCTGTTAAACGAGTTCCTATTAAACGAGTTCCTATTAAACGAGTTCCTTTCTAACATAAAGAGAGTCTTTATTCCTGGAAACGGGATTACGCGCCGCGTTCGCGAGTGAGTGTGTGAGTGAGCAGCGGACGCACGGATAAGCGTAACATTTTGGGGGCTCGTCCGGGATAGGACGAGCGAAGACGAACGAGCGAATAAGGAACTCTAGACGAGCGCAGTATTCCGACCAGGATGGCGACCATGCACTCCCCGCCGAGGACCCGTTCGCAGGCCGCGGCGTCGGCAGGAGCGGAGACGGGTGCCTCGTCCCATTCGCAGGATGCGGGGGCGGACGGAGGCGGGGACGGGCGCTTTTGAAGCCGTCCACTTGTCGTTCAAAAATGGTCAAAGGACGACCAGACGCAAAATGTAGAACAGACCATAAATTGCTGTGGGCCAATTTCCAAATAAACCTAGGAACACCTAAAAAAACGTCAGCTCCAAAAAGAATAGAGATTCGAGATCCAAGGGAATTCTTCAACGTTCTAAATAAAGAGGAATGAAAAAATATGGACGGCGACGTAAATCAAACATTGAAAAACGTCAAAGCTCGAATAAAGCGATCGGTGGAAAAATGCTCAGCTCCTAGAGTTCCGAAAAAAAAAAAAACATTGGATGACTGACGACACTTTTCACCTCATAGAAAAACGCAGGAAAATCAAAACACGAGGCGACTCTAACGATGATAACAGAATGAGAACTCTTCAACAAATAAACAAAGAAATCAAGAAATTTTGTAAACGCGACAAAACAAAACACCTAAAAAATATCTGTTGTGACGTTGCGGCTCCGCCGCGCGTGGCAGCGTCCCCGCCGCCGTCACAAGGCGCGGGGTTCGCGCCCCATGACGGACCGGGAGCGTATAACCGAGCGTCGAGATCTCCCCGAGGGCCATAATTATAAAATGCGACAGGTTCTTATTTAATTGTAATTTTGTATGAGCGGCGCCCCACCGACCGAAGAGGAGGACACCGCAGGGAGGACCAGCCGTCGGCGGGAGATAGCAGCCCCTCCGCATTCGGTCGAGAGGACGGCCCGGCGAGGAGAGACACGGGCGGCGGAACCAAGGGAGCGGCCCGGCAGGAAGGGAAGCGGGCGGCAGGACCGGGAGTCCGTGTGGGCCTGGCGGGAGCGGTCGAGAGGACCGTCACAGGGACGCCCATCGCCCCGGACCTGGAGCACCGCTAGCCGCGAACGCCGAACGGGCGGAAGATTGGACCCGGAGGCGGAGTAGCGGCAATCGGAGCCTGCATCAAGGCGGCCCTTGCCCTACGAGGAGTTATCGCAGGCCGGAGAGGCCCGAAAACGGAGCAGGGGTGCATGGCGCCCCGCCGAAATGCGACACTGCGCGGACCGACGCGGCGAGGCAACCGAAATTCCGAGCGAGGCCGAGGACGGCCGAGCCGCTGCGTTCGATCCGCGATCGAGAGCGACGTCGCTCTGCCTCTTCTGCGCTATCCGCCGTACCGTGAAGACGCGTTTCGCGTTGCCGTCCGTATTTGCCCGCGCCAAGCCCGGCCCGTTGTGGGGGACCCTTGCCAGCTCGGAGGAGCGAGGAGGACGACGGCGAGGACGAGCCACTGGAGCAGCGCGTCGGTGAGGTCGCCCGTAATAAATTGTGTGAGCCGTAATAAATTGACTGCGAGGGGGTCGCGCTCCCGTTCTGGTGTCGAACCGCCATATTTTGCGTTGCTCCGAGGCAAGCTCGGCGTAGAGTTTTGGTCGGCGGTCGACACCAAGCGCGAGGGACCCCGGATGCCGTTATCGAGGCAGGGGATTCGAGCGAGCCCGGGAGATCCGGTTCGGAGGCGCCGAAGAGCCCCCGGTTAGCGGGGTCCGCGAGTTGCATTGATTTCGTGTCGCGGGAGCGTGCCGGCGGTTTCGGAGCACGTGAAGGCTGCGTGCCTCTCGCGCGCGTACGTGTCCGGCTGAGCGGCGTGGTTCACGCCGTGTTCGGAGTCGCGACGTTCTACCCTCTCGGTTTCCTCGCTACCTCGCGCATTATATTTGTCGCGGTTCCGGGTGCGTTGCGTACCGTCGTCGGGGTGTTTTCTCTTACGCGCGGGTCCTCGTTGGGGCATCTCATACTGCGTCGCGTCTCCTAGTTTGGAGCATTTTGTATTACTTTGCCTATCTTAGTTGTAATATTCCTCCTGGCGTCGCGTATCGGAGGGGTAATATTTTCGATTGCATCGCGTATCCCGGTTGTAGTAGTTCTCTCTCGCGTATCTTAGTTCGTAAGATTCCTTCGCGTGTCCTAGTTTGTAAGATTCTCTAGCGCCTAGCGTCTTGTAATCTATAATCTCACCGAGCGCTTAAAGCCGCATAAATCTCTCTCGCCTGGTGGCTCGTAGCGGGCCCCCGCGCATAATAAATTGCAAGACGCCTTTCGCGTTTTATTATTGACCACGGTTGACTTCGACTCCCGGCCTACCGTTATTATCCGTTATTAGCGATCGCGTGTAAAGTCGAGGTGGAGTTCTCAAACGGCGTTTTTCCGCGCGTATTTGACTCCCGTCTCCTTGGAGTTTGCACTGGCGAGATCTGCGTTTTTCGGCGTTACCTTCGGGCTTATCTATTGCCTTGCGCGCGACGCGTGCCCGTCATTTGCTCGCGACTCACTCCATCCCGCCCGTGCGTCGCTTCGGCTGTGTGCAAGAATAAACTTTGTTGCATTCTTTTTGTTAATTGATCGGCGTTCTCGCGCTTTATTTATCCGTTCCCGCACCCTTACGCCCTGCCCGGCATCCACCCTGCCCCTCCCCCGTTAGGTGAGCTAGCCCGCTCCTCGCCCCGGCGGCAAAGCTGATTTCGCGACTCGGTGACGCGCCTTGAGCGTGTCTGGCGCCCAATCGGTTATCGCGGTTACCGGCCGCCCGGGTGCGAGGGCCCCGCGTAGCGAGAGGCCCACCATCCTGCTCTCTTTTTGTTTGTTCCGCCTGACTGGAAGGAAAAGGCGGTGACACTGTGTAGAATTAGAACAACACGCCAACCACAACGAATCGCGCGAGCTTTTTGATAAAGTACGATACTTATCTAGCGAATTCAAATTCCGCACACAAGTCATCAAAGATGAGTACAATAAAATATGGGAGTCCAGTCAATGGCCTGAGGACTGGAAGGAATCGATATTCGTCACTCTATTCAAGAAAGGATCCCCCACAGATTGTAACAATTACAAGACGTTATTTCTGATATCACACGCAAGCAAAATTATGCTTAATATAATACATGGAAGACTTAAATCATTCTTAATGCCTGAAATCTTAGAAGAACAAGCGGGCTTCGTACCCGGTAAAGGCACCAGAAAACAGATCTTGAATGCTCGCCAGCTTATTAAAAAAGCCAGAAAATTTCATGTCCCCATGTTTATGCGTTTCGTCGACTACTCCAAGGCGTTCGACGAAGTAAAATAAAACCTCTTGTAGCGAATATTAGAAGAAATGGGAACCCCTTAACATCTAATAAGTCTCATACGAGCACTATATAAAGGCAACACTGCGAGGGTACAAATAGGAGGGACGTACTCTACGAGATTCAGCACCAAGGCCGGAGTTCGACATGGATGTATACTGTCGCCCATCCCATTTAACATATACATCGAGTACACAATGAGAAAAATACTTGATGAATGGGAAGGCGGTATCTCAGTAGGCGGCAAGTGTTTAACAACTTAAGATATGCCGATGATACGTTAATAATTACTGCAAGCATCGAGGAGATGGAGTACATCATGAAGATGCTATCCGAATTAACCAAGGATTATGGACTGCAGCTAAACATGCACAAAACCAAAGTTATGACTGTAAACAAAGCAGAAAATAACTTTCTTTATTTACATAACGTGGCAGGCTTCGAGGTAGTTGACAAGTTCGTGTATGTACCTCGGCTCTCTCCTAACAAAGAATGAAGGATGTGAAGACGAAAAGGACGACAAAGGATAAACATTGCGCGATCGGCGATCACTAAACTCACCAAAATTTAGAGGGACACCGCGATAAGTAAAAACACAAAGGTCAGATTAGTACGAGCGCTCATATTTCCTATAGCCACCAACGCATCAGAAACATGGTATAACGGCCTAACTTTGTCATCGAACGCGGATTAGTTCGCTGGGACGGGAGTTCGATTGAAAGGCCCAGAGACAATAACCAGTGTGATTGCATGCGAAATAATTTATTCGGTCTTAGTCTACAAAATTATGTAAGCGCGGTATATTACAACGGCGGGGTAGTGCAGGCGCACTCGGCGCGATGCGGCGCGATAGCGAAACGCGGTATTACAATAGCCTACGGACTCGGTATATTACAACGGCGGGATAGTGCAGGCGCACTCGGCGCGACGCGGTGCGATAGCGGAAACGCGGTATTACAATCGCTTACGGACTCGGTATATTACAACGGTGTAATAGTGCAGGCGCACTCGGCGCGACGCGGTGCGGTATCGGAAGGATAGGGCAGGCGTACTTGGCGCGATGCGGCGCGATAGCGAAAACGCGTGATTACGATTGCTTATGGACTCGGTATATTACAACGGTGTGATAGTGCAGGCGCACTCGGCACGACGCCGCGACGCGGTGCGATAGCGGAAGGATGGTGCAGGCGCACTTGGCGCGATGCGGCGCGATAGCAAAAACGCGGGCTTACGGTTGCTTATGGACTCGGTATATTATAACGGCACGATAGCGCGGTATTACAATCGGCTGATAGCGCGCGTGGGACCGCGTAGTGTATAAGCGGAGGATGTCCGGAGCCCCGGGGCGGCGGCAGCGAGAGCCCTCGTTGCGAGGCCGAGTGTGCTCGACCCCGCGTAACCGTGCCTTCGGGGTTAGTTCTGATGGAGTGCGGGAACACCTGAGAGCCCTGTGTCGAGGCTCGGAGCACCGGACCTCGTTGGTGTGTTTCCTAGGAGTCGGGATAGGTTTCGTCCGGAATAGCGGTACGCTGGATATTAGATGAAGTGTCTCCTCTCGCCGGAGCGTCGGTTTATATACCCGCTTGGCGCTCGTCCTCGGTGCGGCTCGGCTTCCGTCGTCGTTCGTCGGGAGACACCGGTGCCGCGCTTGGCCCGCGCACACGGTGTATTTGGATAAAATTAAAATGTGGGCGCACCGCGCCCTGGTCTTCGCCCGACTGATCGTCGGTCGGGCGGCATCCGGCGGTTGTTAGCCGGGAATGATGCTTGGCGCACGGGGTGCATCGTTACAATGAATTAAAGAAAGCAGACAAACTGCGTATCGAAGCCTTTGAAATGTGGGTCTATCGGCGTGTGCTCAGAGTGTCATGAACAGATCATCGAACAAACAAGACAATATTAGAGGAACTCAAAATCAACACCCGTTTACTGAGAACCGCTCATACCTTTAATACCTTGGTCATATCTCTAGAAGAACAGATACAATTGAAAAATCAAAAAGATAAAGATTGATCCGCCAATGATAATTTAAAACAGGAACCTTTATTATAATTGACGCAAATGGCGAGTAACAATATCGCTTAATCACGACGTTTTGCCGCGGGGGATTGGGTCCTTCTCAAGTGTCTATACGCTGGCATGGAACTATCGCTCTCACGTGAACATGTTATGGATATGAAGATTTTGACCGAAAGAGTCATATGTCAAAAAATGTTCGATATTGTAGAGCACCTTGATGCGAATTTCGTAATGTTAACGCATACAGTCCGAACAGTCACACACGGAGTCACACGGCTAAAAGATGACGACCGGTCGAGAGCAAGCAAGCAACTGACACCAAGCTCTCTCAAGAATAAAAGGACAGATGAGGAGAGAGAGAGAGAGAGAGGGGAGCCTATTTCTACTCTTTAAAGTACTTTTACGCCAGCCCTTCGGGCCTTTGAGTGCTTTTGCAGAGCAGTGTTTTATAGAGTTTTATTTTGCAGAATTTGTGGATTTATCTCTGCTTTGAACTTACCCATACAGCACATAAATGTTACATACATATTGCAGCAATCTTTCGCCGCAACGGTGCAATATTGCGATTTCAGTGCGAACTGTTGCTGCAACTTTGCAGTAAAATTGTAGTAACAATCTGTGAAGTCGTCGCTTTTTTTACTATTTACTTCTGAATATCTTTAAAATTGCGATAGGACTCTACGTAGAAAACCTGATGGTAGCTCAACCAATTTCTTAAAATGTGGGCGCCAGGTGCGATTTCTTGCACCACGATACACAAAACGTAATTCTCTCAGGCGTGAGTCTATCGGTTAGCGCAGCGCAATTAGCACACCAAGTTAATACAAGAAATAATAATATATTTGATCAGAAGCATTTGAAATGAGGTCGAAGTATTCTCCGGCAAACAAGAAGAATCCGTGTAGACGCAACGCGTCACCCCACGAGTGCGATACACATTCCTTCGCCGAGTTGCACAGCAATTCCGATCTAATTCCTACATTAATAGTTCCCGACATAAATCGTAACGAATTCTACCCTGACAATCAAACGCGAAATAACCGAAAACATTTACTTACGATGAACGCACGAAGTTACGCGCTTACAACTAACGCAAGTTACTTACAATTAAACGCGACCTAACCGTGAACCATTAATCACGACGAAACGCAAGAATATTCACTTACAATTAACGCGAAAGGATTAATACCGACGAAACGCCAGAACATTCACTTACAATTAACGCGAAAGTAACCGAGAACGATGATCGTGAAGTACTCGCACGCACGAAAGCGGCTTCATTAATTGACCGCGAATCTCCCGATTCTGCGAGTCCCGAATGACCGCGAATCTTCCGATTACGCGAGTCCCGAAAGAACGCAAAACTCAAAGGCACCCGGCGCCACGACGTGATCACGTGATGCTCACGAAGAGCTCATCTCGCTACGTAAAGTATTCTCGGCGCGAACAGTTCTCACCACGCGACTCGTTCCAACACGGCACGATTAAACGAACGAAGACAAACGGAATTACACGCACGCTGACTGTCGGCGGCCGATCGCCCGGATTCCCGAGACGGGCAACTTCAATTAATTTCCGGCCGGGCCCTCCCGCGATTCTCTCGATCTACGATAGCTAAAGCGGATTTCTCATTTTCTCGCGGCACAGCACGGCTCCCGGGAGGGCCTCGGTATTGCTATGATTTTACTTTGCGGTGCTTGTGCAGTGGCCTTACAATAAGTCTCTCGCCGGCAGCTTGTCTCGGTCGCGGGGCTGGATGGTACCTCAGTAGGTAAGCTTACCTACTTACCTCTCTAGGCGACGGCTCCCACGACAGTGATCTGCCCTCGCCCCGGCGCCCCCGGCGGGACCACGCTGGGCCCACGCGCGCCCGCGCGCGCCGGTGTCCCTAGCCTTCTCAAGTGCTGCGCCCTGGCATGTTAGCGATCTCCCTAGCGATCGCCGCGCCTAACTAGGGCGCCCCTCGCAGCTGCTTCCATCCTCCGGCGGTAGTTTCGAACTCGCCTATGTGAGACCGGCTGTCCAGGTCGCGACTCACGGACCGGCTTATCGACTGCCCGGCTGGCCAGGCCGCGGCACGTCACCCGGTGGCGGAATCCTGAGGCGGTTTCGTTCCTCGACGGGGGCCCTCGTCGGGGCGTCCTCCTTGTCGGGCCCTCCGTATTCGAGCTGCAGTGCGTCAGTGCGGGCTAATCGTGTCCCTTGACAGGTCCTCTGCTGTTCCGGCTGTGGGCTCCAGCGTGACCCGCCCGTCGGCCGTCCGTCCTCAGTAGGCTTCCGGCTGTCCACCTGAAAGTCCCGCGGTGCGGCCTACGCCGTTACAATATAACCGGGGCCACCTGCTCCGCACCCTCTCGCAACCTGTAAGTCTCGCAACCAACATTATACCTAACCTCAAACGCTAGCGCTCCGCCCGCCTCGGGCGGAGGCACCACCCCTGACGCCTCTCTCGGCCGAGCTACCCTCCGGGCCGGGGACGTGACTTTTGTCATGTCACAAATCTTACGAGCGAAGAACGAGTCAGCAATGAGGTATACAGTAAATCTTAGTGCCTGAGTGATCAAATCCTCTCAACGCTTTCTTTCATGGACACCGCAACGCGGAGGTCACAGCAAAGAGATTAAACAAACGGCCTTTCGTAGGCTCGCTTTATATCTCGCTTTGTAGAAATCTTCATTACGAGCGAGACCTTGCTTGTTTAGACCGCCCCGTGGCAGCACGAGGTACTCGCGTCGCAGAAAGCTCTCGCCACACCGCGGGACGCTTGGAGCGCGCGCCAGTATGAATGTCTCGAACAATATGATTTTTAACACTCTCTCTTAGTCGATTTAAAAGTCTTTTTAACAAAAGCCTCTATTACTATTAGAAGCATTTTAACGCTGATTAATCAAAAAGGGCGTTTTTCCTAGCAGTAACTGTTAACTTATTCACGAAATATTCGGTAGCTCGAGCAAGGATGAGGTGAAGAAAAATGACGATATCTATCTTTCACAATATATTTGCACAGAGGTATACAGTACGTGATTCTCGCACAGCGGATCGACTTCAACTGAAGAGCGCTGTTCGAGACTCGTTACCGGTGACGCGCTGCGCTTCAGTCGAACCGGAAATGTCTACCATAGCGCCACACATTGCGCGTGATTCACACCGAGTGTTGAAACATCTTCTCCAACACTTCCGCCGTTTCACAACTCGTTTTACTCCTCGCAAAGTCCAATACTCGTACACATTCTTTTGAACAAGTCTCTTGCGAGAGCCTTCGTGAACACATCGGCTCGTTTACATTCCGTTCTTACATACTCCACAACGATTTCATTATTTTCTACTTTCTCTCGTATATAATGGTATGTAATACCATGTAATACAGTAGGTTTTACACATCGATGTCTGATACCATTTAACAGATTTCTCAACCACACAGATTCTCTAGCTGCGCATGACGCGGCTATGTATTCTGACTCTATCGTGCTTATTGACACCAATTTTTGTCGTTGAGACGACCACGTTACCGCTCCGTTTGCTAATATGAACACATAGCCCGTCGTCGACCTTCGCGTTTCTACGTCTCCTGCGTAGTCGGCATCTGAGAACCCTACTAACTCTAGTTTGTTATCAGAGGCACTATATTCTATACCTACATTTACAGTAGTGACTAGATACGCGAAAATGCGTTTTACAGCCTGCCAGTGGCTCCTACTGTGTCGATTCAGGTACTTGCTAACATTATTGACGGCGTACGCTATGTCAGGGCGAGACACAATGGCCAAGAACATTAAGGACCCTACTGCCTCGCGATACGGCACGCTACTCTCTAACTCCCTATCTGAATCTACCGGGTACAACACTACATTGGGATCGGCCGGTACCGATACACCCTTTGAGTCTTTCATCCCGAACTTCTCTATTACAAACTCTATGTACGCGCGCTGATGGATAAACAATGATTTATTGCTCCTATCTCTACAAATTTGTAGACCGACAAAGCTACTGCAATCACCCACGGTGATATCGAAGACTTTGCTCAACGAACTTATAATTAATTGAAGCACCCTTTTTGATTTTGCAGCAATCACACCATCATCGACAAACAACGCTAAATAAATCAGGAAACCTTCGTAATTACCGAAAAATATGCACTTGTCTGCGTCGGTTTTTTTTAGGTTGAACTTGGTTAGAACACTCGCGAACTTCTCGTTCCAGCACCGAGGTGCTTGTTTTAACCCATACAGGGACTTGTTTAACTTGCACACGGTCCCAACACTCTTACTTTCTTCTTTACCGACGAAGAGTCCCTCTGGAATCTCCATGTGGATGTCTTCTTTCAGCTCTCCGTACAAAAATGCCGTCCGAACGTCGAACTGTACGAACTCTAGGTCTTCTTGTGTGATGACCGCCAGGAGAACACGTAGCGAGTCGTATCTCACCACGGGAGAGAATGTCTCCGTGTAATCTATCCCTTCCCTTTGGAGGAATCCACGCGCACAAAGGCGCGCCTTGAAGCGTAGCACGCTTCCGTCAGTGTCCCTTATGATCTTGAACACCCATTTAGAATCTATTGTCTTTTTCTTTGAGACTCTTGGCACGATCGTCCACGTACAATTGTCTTCGTGCGCCTTGAGCTCTTCTTTAATGGCTTCGCACCACTTCGGTGCATCTGACCCAGTCACTGCTTCCCTGAAAGTTATTGGAATATTATATTCGACAAAATTTGCCTGACGCTGCTTAGGATTTTCAGCAACATCTCGATATCTCTGCGGTCGCTCGATAGTCGCTCTGTTTCTTAGCAAACGAGCCTCAGTTACCGACTGTAGTGTGGATCCTTTGGTAGGAGTTTTCGCAACCCTGGCCTTGGCGTGACCTGCCTTCTCGGCAGCTGTACTCGCCCCACCTGCATTACCACCTGCTTCTCCACTGGTACCTGCTATACCGACTGCTGCGCCATCGAAGTCAACGTTCTCGACTACTGTATCATCGAGCTCATTGTCCTCGATCGATGTTTCGTCGAGGTCCTCGTTGTCGACCGTAACTTCGTCGTCCTCTGCATCGTCCGCCTTGGGTATTTTAATCGTTACCTCCGACACTGGGTCTTGGAAATCTTTGATACCCACGAACTCGTGGAATACAACATCTCTGGAAACAGATACAGTTTTTTTCTGTACGTCATACAACTTGTAATTGTTGGAGTCTCCTTGGTACCCCACCAGGAGCATCTTCCTCGACCTCGCGTCGAATTTCTTCACAAACTGCTTTGGTGTGTGGACATAGGCCTCCGATCCGAAAATCTTCATGTGATTCAGGTTCGGCTTTTTGCCCATCCATCCTTCGTAAGGCGTGCCGCTTCCGCCCTGTCCCGACTGTCCGGCTCTATTTAAAGTGTACACTGCGGCACCTACGGTTTCCGCCCACAGACTCAAAGGTAAATTCTTCGATTGAAGCATTGTTCTCGCGCACTCGACAATCGTGCGATTGTCCCTCTCCGCTCGACCGTTTTGAGCTGGAGTGTACGGAGCTGTATTCTCCATCATTATGCCTTTGGACGCCAAACACTCGCGCATCTTTTTATTACAGTATTCGGTGCCATTGTCCGCACGAAGTATTTTTACCGGCCGATTGAACTTATTCACGAGCATCCGCTCGTACTCTATGAATCTGCTTTGTGTTTCATGAAGAACACATGACGGAACCCCGTGGCATCGTCTTTAAAAGTCACGAAGTATTCCGCGCCACCAAGAGATCGCGTCTGCATAGGCCCGCACACGTCACTATGTATGAATTCGCCCGGTTTCCTCGCTACCTTTACTACCGGTTTATCAAACGGTAGCTTATGCGATTTTCCTAGTTGACAGGCCTCACAGAAAAACTTCCAGTAGTTCTTCACAGTTACACCTTCTATGACACCGTTTCTCACTAAAACACTCAGTGACTTTCCGTTTATGTGGCCGAGTCGCTCGTGCCACACTCTAATTGTCTTTTCCGAAACGTTCATCTCTTTTCGCACTTTTGGTACTCGCAAAAACAACCGGTAAATTTGGTTCGTTTGTCTCACTCCCGTAGTCGTGATCAACCCGTCGCGTTTGATCTTGACACTTGTGTCCTCAAAATTCACCGCAAAGCCTTTTACTGTGCACGCGCCGACAGAGAATAAGTTCTTTTTCACATTCGGTACTAGGAGAACATCGTTGATTGTCCCTTCCTCCCAGACGCCATCCACGAGCCTCTCGATTCTTATAGTTCCGACCCCTGTCACCTCACACACACCGTTGTCACCTAGCGAGACACTGTCTCCCCGCGTTTGACGAAACTCTACGAACCAATCCTCTCGAAAGGTAATGTGTGTTGACGCGCCACTGTCCAGAAACCATACGTCTCTAACATCGGCACGCATCAACTGCTGCTCCTGGTCTCGGGTGGGATCTGTGTACCGACTGTCACTCGTTGCTCGCGACTTACCATCCGTCGCGGACGTCGCTGCCACATACGCGCACGAACTTTTCGTCTGTCCTTGTCCATCGTTCGGCTTCTCCTTCGTTGGACACTCACTCGCGAAATGCCCTTTTTCTTGGCATCGATAGCACACTATGTTCTTTTTGGAACGCCGCTTTTTTTGATTGTCTTCGCTCTTTACTCCGGTACCCTTTTTCTGCGTACTTTTTCTCGTAGCTGCTAACGCACTAACACTTTCACTCTTTACGTTCAGCCGAGATTCTTCACGAATCAGCCTCTCTAACAGATTGTCTACAGTCTGTCGCGCGGGATCTACACTGTCCCATGCCGTAATGAGTGTACTGTACTTAGTCGTTAGACTGGCGAGGATTTTCGCCATCACAGTCAGATCGGTCACTGCCTCGCCGACATCACTGAGTTGCCGCGCCATATTCTGCACCTTTGTCACGTGTTGCACGACTGAATCTGTCGGACTCATCTTGTACTCGTGGAATCGTTTCGTTAGAATCGGCTTGTTGGTTTCGGACTTCTGTTCATGGACTTGACACAGCTTCACCCACATCTCGCGGGCTGTGGTGCACATGATTACGCAATCCAGCTGAGCGCTCTCCAGAGATGCCGCAATAATAGCCTTTGCTTTCGCATTGTCTTTATTCCAGGCTTTCGTTATTGCTGCGTTTGCTCCCTCGGCGATTTCCGGTTTCATCCTCGTGCCATCCACTACGTCGAAGACTTCCGTTGCCTCCAGCACAGACTGAACGTGGAATTTCCACCCTTGGAAATTCGTCCCATCGAGTCTCCTCACATTTCTCGCGAGATCGTCCGACATTTTCGTTCTTATTTCTCTGTTCGGATCAGAGAACACTGCCACGTGCCACGTTGCCACGACTCTTTGCGAAAAAATGGCCGCCTTCGCAACGACCGCGTGCGCCACGGAGAAACCGCTCACGCTCCCTCGTGCAACTTTTCACACCCTGCTTTTTCTTTGCGAGCTCTATTACGCGCAGGTAGGGTGTCTGGGCCCATAACCTGTTAACTTATTCACGAAATATTCGGTAGCTCGAGCAAGGATGAGGTGAAGAAAAATGACGATATCTATCTTTCACAATATATTTGCACAGAGGTATACAGTACGTGATTCTCGCACAGCGGATCGACTTCAACTGAAGAGCGCTGTTCAAGACTCGTTACCGGTGACGCGCTGCGCTTCAGTCGAACCGGAAATGTCTACCATAGCGCCACACATTGCGCGTGATTCACACCGAGTGTTGAAACATTTTCTCCAACAGTAACTGTTCGAGAGTAGTAGTTATTCTACCACGGAGCAAGTGCTGATAATTTGTTAAAAGAACCCAACTTCTTGTAGTACAAATTGTGAGTCCTTTATAAAAGTTACAAAATGATTATATTTCTGTACCAGATTAAAATTCGGATGCTCAATAAGTTGAAAGAGTTGTGGGTGGGTATTGATCACTTGACCATTGAACTGTCTCCAATTGATTAGAGAGATTGATTTTGTATGAGAAAAAAGATTTTACTTTAACTAAGAGTATTAACTAAAATTATTGGCGGAATATGATCGCTATTTAGATTATCCTCGAATGAGATAGTACTTCCTGGAAACAAAATGGGTAATACAAAAGTTAAGAAACTTATTCAGAACGCGCTAACATGTACACTAACATCTGCGCTTCTAAATATACGTGATGCATTTGTTAGTGCTCGTATACAGAGCGCAAGAACAGATGAGTATTATTATCTAAACACGTGAGAACTGATAACAGCTGTATTAAAAAAAACAATGATACATCTCTCCTCATATACAATCAATATAATCAATACAATCAAAGACAAATGAGAGCAAGCGCCCATGATGAAGCGATATAAATTACGTCTTGTACAATACAATTACGAACAACATACGTTTTGGTCCTTGATTTAGACCTTCTTCAGTGTCGAGTAACAAATTATAGTAATGTAGGTGATGGTAGTCTCAGATGAAAATCATCTGAGTGTTGCAGGAGACAAGTACTGACGCCAAATTTCAAGTTGACTCACTTGTCGAATAAACGATTCGCTCTATTACGATTTATGTTAAACCAATGTGAGATTTCATAGCTGACAGTTTATAACTTAAAGATCCTTTGGTACAAATGATAGGGGAACTGTGCCTAATATTGCCCTTGTTTCTAATTCCGCTAAGACATTGAAACTGTTACGTATTTCATTCTGTTAGTGAGCAGTGGAAGCTGTTGAACAACGCTGCTTTAAACAATCTTCTGTTTTATTCAAGTCAGAACTGTGATATAAGGCATAGTGTAACAGTTCATAGTTTTAACGAGGTTTCGAAATTTCACAAAAGGTGTCTTCCGTTATTAATACAGCAAAAGATATGTATCAAGAACGAATTTCTGTCATGAAAACATGAGCACAAACACACTCAATTAAATAATTTTTCCGATCCTTTTGATAAAGTTACATACAATTCTCAGGATAGAACAATCTTGCTCCTTGATTAAACCGAAAATATATATATTACATAGAATTCCTCTAGATCTAAGCTCTTCGTCAAACCTTACTCTTCTATTATCATATTTACTGCACTGCCACAAGACATGCTCTCGCACTCACGCTCACACTCACATCTAGCATCCCCTACATACCTCTTCTTAGCTAAAGAGAGTAAGATTAAAATGACTAGCTCTCATTCTGTTTATAAAAGTTACAAAATATCGGTCTATACTTAACTTATGGATCCATGGCTTGGTCTTCTTCCTATCGTAGAAGTTATTGAAATAAACTTTTTCTTTATGTTTAGTGTCCATCAATAGAATTCCTGCGTATTATCCCACGTTCTGTCTTTATTCAATCTTCTCACATATCTGATAAGCATCTCAATACTTGGGTCCTCGCGTGCTCCCTCCTTGGTAAGAGCATCCTCTATCTCATTGCCCGCTATTCTAACATGGACCGGGATCTACACGTATACAATCCTTTTACTGTTGATTCTCTCCAGTTCGTATAGTGCAGGATTCTTATATCCGTTAAGAATATATCCGTTATACATGGGTTGATTCATGTGATGTGTTATTGTACGTGCAATAACATATAAGCCGGTTCTACAATACGTCGCAAACAATGGTAAATGTTAGTTGAAAAGTTGAAAACTGCTAGTTATTTCCATGTTGTGTTTGTCAATTGCGGTTGTCAAAAGAGAGTTGGCAAACTTTTAACTTTTTTGGTGACAATAACTGGCAATCAGCAATTAGAAATATCACTTTTCAAGTAGCAGTTGCCATCGTTTGCGACGTATTGTAGAACCGGCTTAAAAGTGACTATATTGAGTATGTTTCCATCAAGGGTAGAATCGGGTCAGACAGAGTCGAATTGGGGTGAGCGCTCTTACGATGGAAACACCAAACTCGAATCTGAACCCTACCCAACAAAATTTTAAGGTAAAGTCCAAATAAGGTTCGGTGCAAACATCGGCATATAGGTAATATGGACTACGCGATCTCTACATGAAAGCCTTTAAAAAGTGTCCGGTGGAGTTGACCTCTACCTCGTTCCTTCTTTGTCTATATACTATTGGATAGAAAGAGACAGCTTGACTTCTACCAGTGGCTATCTCTTTTCTTTCAGCGGTGTGAGCCACCGGTCATATTTTTCTATATCTGAGCGCAGTCCATACTATATGTCAATGGGTGAAAACGATAAGAGTCGAGTTAAGGTTACTGTAGTGTTGCCAACGGGGTAACTTTTGTGGTGATTTTAGTCGCCGATCTTTAAATAAAAAATAATTTCTGTAGATTAATTTCTGCATATTACTTAATAATTAGTTAAATAAAATGGACCTCTGGTATCCGCGAGAAACAAGTCTTTATTATAAGTGATTATATTAGCGCGTTGTAACGGTGAGTTGTACGTACAAGAAGCGGGAAAAACCCAATGTAAGAAGTATACATATGTAGATTGTCGCTTTCAAAGAACAACAACGACACTGCTCGCAGCGCCATTGAACTATAGACTAAATGCTAGATATAATACCAAAATTCCCTCTAAATCTAGTATTCACAACAAATCAACTAAAAAATGCCAACTGATTTTTTACAGAAATTAAGTTTCTGGAATGTAACAGCTTTGGTCAGATAATCCGCTATCATTACCGGATAGTACATGTGTGATTTCCAGCTGTCCATTCTCCAGTTTTTCCTTCAGGAAATAGTGACAAGCATCTATGTGTTTAATTCTTGCTCGATAGGTACTCGTAGCTGTCAGATCAATCGCTTCTCGGTTGTCGTAGTTAATCTGGATCGGCTCAATGCAAGAATTGATTTTCAATTCCTGCGCTAGTCCTTGTATCCTTAGGGCTTCTTGTTCTGCCGCTGCGAGGGCCATGTATTCGGCCTCAGTAATGGAAAATGCAACAGTGGGTTGTTTGCGTGTGTTCCATGATATTGCACCTCCCAGGCATGTAAAGATGTAGCCAGTAGTCGATCGTCTGTCATCCTCATCATTTGCCCAGTCCGCATCACAGTAATCTTTGATTCTAAAATCATCGGAAGCTTTAAAAGTTAGTTTATAGTTTACAGTACTTTTTAGGTAACGCAGGATTCGTTTAACGACTCCCCAGTGCGTTTGTCCTGGATTGTTGTTGAAACGGCTAACTGCGCTGACCGCATGGGCAATGTCTGGACGGGTAGCTTGACAAGCATATGAAATGCTTCCAACGTTGCGTCCTTGAGTTTTTTTTGTTCGATAGGACTAATAAATCATCGACATAAACAGCGACAATTAGTATTTCGCCGTTTTCATTGCGGTAGTATACATATTGATCATACTTTGAACGTTCGAGGTTCAAATCCTGTAACGTTTTATCCAGAACTTCATTCCAGATGCGGTTTGCTTGCTTCAGGCCATAGATTGCTTTCCTCAGCTTGCAGACTTTGTTTTCTTGACCTGGTAATGCGTATCCTTTTGGTTGCTCCATGTAGATGTCTTCTTGTAAGTCTCCGTGGAGAAAGGCAGTTACTACGTCCAAATGATCTATATCAAGATCCAGTTCGGCTGCCATGGCAAAGGTTTCTTGATAATCAATCTCTTTACGTTGAGCGAAACCTTTGATAACCAATTGGGCTTGGCGAAACTTCTGAAAACGTGCTCAGATTTAGTTGAAACTTTGTGAATAGGTTTCTTTTAGATAAAAAACATATACCAAAAGGATATTTTGCGACTCCAAAGTTTAGCAACTTTTTGAAGTGAAACTTCTTTAGGCACGGTAGTGAGTTCGATTCGCGACACGAAAAAGTGTAACGGAAGTGAAACTTCTTTGGTACGGTAGTAAGTTCGATTGTGCGACACGAAAAGTGTAACGAAAATTCGACCAATAGGCGTACGAAATGAAACTTCTTTGGTACGGTAGTAAGTTCGATTGTGCGACACGGAAAGTGTAACGAAAATTCGACCAATAGGCGTACGAAATGAAACTTCTTTGGTACGGTAGTAAGTTCGATTGTGCGACACAAAAAGTGTAACAAAAATTTGACCAATAGGCGTACGGCGTTGGCGAGACGGTTCTTCTTCTGGCACGGTAGTAAGTTTGATTATGCGACACGAAAAGTGTAACGAAAATTCGACCAATAGGCGTACGAAATGAAACTTCTTTGGTACGGTAGTAAGTTTGATTGTGCGACACGGAAAGTGTAACGAAAATTCGACCAATAGGCGTACAAAATGAAACTTCTTTGGTACGGTAGTAAGTTCGATTGTGCGACACGAAAAGTGTAACAAAAATTTGACCAATAGGCGTACGGCGTTGGTGAGACGGTTCTTCGGTAAATATGCATATTAGGTCAAACCTCACCGATGACCTTGACCTTGACATATGTTGTCAAGGTCACCCTCCTGAGTGACCTTCAGAAGGTTTTAGCCGGCGGTCATTGTTCATTAAAAAGTTATAAACAAAAAAGTTTGAAAAATATAGCAGATATTTTGAGTATTGGAAGGCATAAATGACTAATATATATGTCGAAATAGTTCACGCATACACTTTTCACGCAAACCGAGGTTTACGCACACCTCCCCCTGCTTTCGGGGGAGGTGCGGTAGTCCCGAAATAGTTCACGCATACACTTTCCACGCGAACCGAGGTGAACAACGGTTCGCGTGGAAAGTGTATGCGTGAACTTTTCATGCGTGGAAAGTTAATTTGCGAGATGCCACATGGGTTAGGTGACGCGCTTTAAAAGTATTCAACTGTTTAAAGCGCGTCATCTAACCCATGTAAGTATTCTCTGCTTTAACAAAAAGACTTCAATTTATCAACAATTTACTGCTTTAAATGTTGTGTTTTGGTAAAGCAGCGATGACTTTCTCGCGAAATAAAGTATTCTCTGCTTTAAAAAAAAAACGTAATATTAGTCATTTATGCCTTCCAATACTCAAAATATCTGCTATATTTTTCAAACTTTTTTGTTTATAACTTTTTAATAAACAATGACCGCCGGCTAAAACCTTCTGAAGGTCACTCAGGAGGGTGACCTTGACAACATATGTCAAGGTCAAGGTCATCGGTGAGGTTTGACCTAATATGCATATTTACCCGAAATGAAACTTCTATGGTACGGTAGTAAGTTCGATTGTGCGAAAAGTGTAACGAAAATTTGACCAATAGGCATACGGCGTTGGCGATACGGTTCTTCTTCTGGCACGGTAGTAAGTTCGATTATGCGACACGAAAAGTGTAACGAAAATTCGACCAATAGGCGTACGAAATGAAACTTCTTTGGTACGGTAGTAAGTTCGATTGTGCGACACGGAAAGTGTAACGAAAATTCGACCAATAGGCGTACGAAATGAAACTTCTTTGGTACGGTAGTAAGTTCGATTGTGCGACACGAAAAAACGTCACGAAATAGTGTCACGAAAATTCGACCAACAGGCGTACAAAGTGAAACTCCTTTTGGATCGATAAGTAAATTCGATTTTGCGACTCGAAAACGCGTCATGAAAATTCGATCAGGCGTACGGCACTGGCGAGATATAGTGAGAACTGCGTGTAACACTATATTTATATTTAGAATTATATATGCCCATATATAATAATATATGGACCCATTTATAATTTTATATAAAGCCAAATTTCATATATAATTACATATAATTATATATATTTATATATAATTATATATAGAATTATATATAATCTTTTTTTCCCGGGTAGAACCAGTAACTGTTCGCACAGAGTGACTGATAGTGCTGTGTTTTGTGTTGCCTACGAGTATACATATACGTGTCGTGTTACTTTAAAGCACAGAAAATTTATTTTATTAATTTCAGAAAAGTTATGGCAAAGCCTTGCTTTCAGAAGTTTCACTTCTAACGCGCGTGGCGACCACGCGTTCATTTTTTTAACATTTCTAACTTGCTGCCTCCGCGCATACATTTTCCACGCAAAACAAACCAAAACAGCTCTCAAGTAATGTAAACAACCATAAAGTCATACACAAAGTACAAATATATTAATTTATTTATATACAGTTAAATACTGTTAAAGCGCGTCATCTAACCTATGTAGGTAGTATTCAATATTACAACCAAATTTCGTATTACAATTTAATAATATTATTATTATCGAGAAAAACATACCTACCTAATACCCATGTTCCTTCACGAAAACAGCTCTTGTCGTATAAGCGAACTAACTCAGTATATTACAAACCAAAACAGCTCTCAAGTAATGTAAACAACCATAAAGTCACTCGTCAAAGTCATAACATAAACATCATTGGCGAAACTTCAGAAAATCAGGAACGTTATAAACTACGATGCATAGTTTTTGAGATATCAATTTATTGGGTTGGCCAATAAGTCCGTGCGGTTATTTATAAGTAACATTTATAAGTAAGAAACCGCACGGACTTATTGGCCAATCTATTATATAATCTATCACATAGTATAATAATATACACAGAATTAGCCTATACAATATATCAAAGTACATGCATAGGCGGGGGGGGCTCCGCCCCCCCTCTGCACCCCCCGTGCACTGGGCGGTGTGGGTGGGGTTGAGGGGTGGGCAGGGGGGCTTCGCCCTTCTTGCGCCCCCCCCCCCCTAGGACACGCCTTCGGTGTGCCCGGGTAGAAGATGTACCTCACTTTATGTGGCACCTCGTTTCGCGTGGAAAATGTATACGCAGAAGCAGCAAGTTAATATATTTGTACTTTGTATATGACTTTATGGTTGTTTACATTAGTGTTTTGGTTGTGAGTTGTTTTGGTTTGTTTCGCGTGGAAAATGTATGCGCGGAGACAGCAAGTTAAAAATGTTAAAAAAATTGCTAAACTTTGGAGTCGCAAAAAATTTTTTTGGTATATGTGTTTTTTATCTAAAAGGAACTTATTCACAAAGTTTCACCTAAATCTGAGCACGGACGTTTTCGGAAGTACAGCCTCGGGCTTTATAGCGGGTTGCTATTCCTTTTGAGTTGCTATTCCATTTGTTGCCGATTACTTTGCCTTCCTTTGGGGGATCCACTAACTCCCATGTATTATTCTTTATGAGGGATTTATATTCGTCATCCATCACACCTTTCCACAACTCTGCTTCTGGAGTGGCGAGTGCCTCTTCGTATGTTTCCGGAACTGCACTTGATTGATGTGTAAAATTAGCAATGTAATCCTTATATCTCACTGGTGCGCTTCTCTTGTAGAACGTCGTGGTTCATCTATTGGAGCATCTTGAGGCTCTTCAGAAGTTGAATCATCGCTAATTGATTTGTGGATTCTTTCGTCGGCTTCGTCGGAAGTATCTTCTTCAAAATTGTCGAAGGTATTAGATTTATCTTCAATAGGTATTAAAACCTGCTTTGTTGTTGCCTTCGTTATTGAATCCTCTCGAGTTGCACGCTCTTTCTTTTGGTTCGTTTCCAGAAAGGTGATATCTCGTCCTCTAGTTACTTTTTCTTTGGTCTTTAGCCATAATCTATAACCTTTGGTTTCTTCAGTATAACCTAAAAATTTACATTCTTCTGTTTTTTTGTCTCATTTCTTGCGTAGCTGCTTGGGAATATGTAGTTGAGCCCTGCATTCAAAGTGTTCGAGAGCACGCGGTAGCGCGGTGTAGCGCGAGGAAGACAAACACGAGAAGGAGCAGTTCACACACAACAGAATAAGTTCTTAAAATCAGAGTATTACAAAATAAACGTGTCTATAATTTCAAATATGTACAAGTATTTTACAATGTCCTTTTCAGGCAAAATGCCGTGGGCGATAGCGCGCACAGAACCTAGCACGGCAAACCGGCGAAATCGCGCGAGTGCGAAAGCAAAGGACGGTGTTAAGCGGTGTTCCCTTACAGAAAAGTATTACTGACTAAATACTTAAAATCTCAGTGATTTAATACTGTCAATATTTATTTGGAAAAATACTGGGAAAATACTGGTAGTGATAAATATTATAGGTAGTGATTAATACTATACAGAACTACTGGTGCTTAGTATTGAATTACTCACCGATATTTCGATTTCTGATATTTACTCGGAATAAAAAAATTATTTTTTTCGAAATTTAATTATTATTTTATAACTAAATTTGTTTCTTAAGATGCAGTCTATAATTATAAATATTTTCTGGTATTTGAAAAGCACATTTACCTTGGTGGGATTCGAACTCGGGACCTCTGGATCGTGAGCCAACTGCCTTACGTGGTAGACTACTTCTTAATTTGATGTGTTACCTTTTTTAAAAAAAAGGTAAAAAAAGGCGCCAAGTACACGCATAGTAGTGTATATGTTGTTACCTCGAAAAAAAAAAGAAAGTGGTAGTATTATACATCGAAAAAACCTAAGTAACAAGTGGTAGACGCGTAATCTTTATATCTCGAAAAATCTTGAAAAAATCTAAGCAGTAGTATCTTTATTTCCGAAAAATTATAACCCAAGTGATACACATCACAAAATTATGTTACCTTATCAAAAAGAAGAGTCGCGCTTCAAGTGATCTATTACAATTACAAAAAAAAATGATATCTCTTTAAATTACAGCGCCAATTACAGAGAGAACATATATATTGCCTCAAAAAATAATTGTTGCACTACTTTGAAAAATCTTTACATTGTGTCAATTAGAAAAGAATGTATGATAACAATTTTATAAGATTAAAAAATTTTATTTAAATTTAACAAGGGAATACAAGATATTTAAATACAAAGTTTACATGTGTATTTTTTAGTGGTCACAAAGAATTACAGAGGTAACAGTACAAAATAAAAATATTTTATTAAAATACATAAATTTTTCTTGTAAAAAAACTTGGCGCTGCTAGACGAAATTTTAAATATTTACTTAATGATAAGCCGCATTATCCGCCGTCCGCGTCGTCACGCACACCCATATCACTCACTCGCACATCCACGCTGATAATTATTTAATATTACTCCCATCGCATTATTTTCTGAATTATTTTTATTTATTGTTGTCCTTATTTATTTAAAATTTCGAGGTCTAGCAGCGCCAAGTTTTTTTACAAGAAAAATTTATGTATTTTAATAAAATATTTTTATTTTGTACTGTTACCTCTGTAATTCTTTGTGACCACTAAAAAATACACATGTAAACTTTGTATTTAAATATCTTGTATTCCCTTGTTAAATTTAAATAAAATTTTTTAATCTTATAAAATTGTTATCATACATTCTTTTCTAATTGACACAATGTAAAGATTTTTCAAAGTAGTGCAACAATTATTTTTTGAGGCAATATATATGTTCTCTCTGTAATTGGCGCTGTAATTTAAAGAGATATCATTTCTTTTTTGTAATTGTAATAGATCACTTGAAGCGCGACTCTTCTTTTTGATAAGGTAACATAATTTTGTGATGTGTATCACTTGGGTTATAATTTTTCGGAAATAAAGATACTACTGCTTAGATTTTTTCAAGATTTTTCGAGATATAAAGATTACGCGTCTACCACTTGTTACTTAGGTTTTTTCGATGTATAATACTACCACTTTTTTTTTTCGAGGTAACAACATATACACTACTATGCGTGTACTTGGCGCCTTTTTTTACCTTTTTTTTAAAAAAGGTAATTTTGTACGGATATCACGCCTTTTTGTAGTATTACGCATTTTATAAACAGTATGTACAGGGTAAAGCTATTTGGAGGTATAATACTACCACTTTGTTTTTTTCGAGGTAACAACATAACAGGGTAACAACATAATACATATACACTACTATGCGTGTACTTATAGCGCCTCCTTTTACCTTTTTTTTTAAAATGTGTATACACATAATAAAAATGCGGAATTATTTTTGTCAGACATAATTTTAATTCATCCAATTTTTATTATGTCAAGACATAATTTTAATTCATCCAATTTTTATTATGTCTAGACATAATTTTAATTCGTCCAATTTTTATTATGTCTAGACATAATTTTAATTCAGCGAATTTTTATTATGTCGTGACATAATTTTAATTCTGCCGCTAGGGAATTTTTAAGTCGATTCTTATGAATCAAGCTTGAATTTGATGTCTAGGTGTCCCATGTTGCCGATGACGAGGTCCACATAGTGCGCTTCATAGTTTTCGGTATCCAGGTGTATTAATACCTTGAATTCGATGTCCACGTGTTCCAGGTTGCCGATGACGGGTTCCAGATAGTGCGCTCTATAGTTTTCGGTGTCCAGGTGTAATAATACGTTGATTCGATGTCTAGGTGTCCCACGTTGCCGATGACGAGGTCCACATAGTGCGCTCCGTAGTTTTCGGTATCTACGTGTATTAATACCTCGAATTCGATATCTACGTGTCCTACATTCAGATTTAAAGTTATTAATACACCTAGACACCAAAAACTACGAAGCGCACTATGTGGACCTCGTCATCGGCAACCTGGGACACGTAGACATCAAATTCGAGGTATTATTACATCTAGACACCGAAAACTACGGAGCGCGCTATCTGGACCTCGTCATTGGCAACCTGGGACACGTGGACATCAAATTCAAAGTATTAATACACGTAGACACCAAAAACTACAGAGCGCACTATGTGGACCTCGTCATCGGCAACCTGGGACACGTAGACATCAAATTCGAGGTATTATTACATCCAGACACCGAAAACTACGGAGCGCGCTATCTGGACCTCGTCATTGGCAACCTGGGACACGTGGACATCAAATTCAAGGTATTAATACACGTAGACTCCAAAAACTACAAAGCGCACTATGTGGACCTCGTCATCGGCAACCTGGGACACCTAGACATCGAATTCAACGTACGATTACACCTAGACACCAAAAACTATGAAGCGCACTATCTGGATCCCGTCATCGGCAACCTGTGGACATGTGGACATCAAATTCAAGGTATTAATACACGTAGACACCGAAAACTACGGAGCGCACTATGTGGACCTCGTCATCGGCAACCTGGGACACGTAGACATCGAATTCAACGTATTATTACACCTGGACACCGAAAACTATGAAGCGCACTATCTGGACCTCGTCATCGGCAACCTGGGATACCTAGACATCGAATTCAAGCTTGATTCATAAGAATCGACTTAAAAATTCCCTAGCGGCACTTTCTGCCAAGCGTAGAGAACCTTCTTTTCCGGCAGCGGTGGT
Organism: Temnothorax longispinosus; assembly: GCF_030848805.1. NCBI lineage: Eukaryota > Metazoa > Arthropoda > Insecta > Hymenoptera > Formicidae > Temnothorax > Temnothorax longispinosus. The sequence continues at coordinate 9,818,853 of NC_092368.1, forward strand.
AATACGATGTAAGGGTACGAAATCTTTCCAGATGAACATGAAGCAATTGACTCAATATATATTATATAAGTGTATATACCTAATTTGCCTAAATAGAAATCTTCCTCCTGACCGATAAGTCTATCGACCTAATTTCGAAATACGCGCGCGATATCGAAACTGGCGATACCTGCGCCGCCAGCGGCGAAAAAGTGAAAGTGACGTTTCTCTGATAGATATGTCGCGGCGTTAGGAGGAGGAGTATCTTAAAAATAAATTTTCATATTTGGACTTTGCGTCGCAATATCTCCGCTCGTAGGGCACGTAGCGGAATATTATAAGAAAAACCCCCCCCCTAATTGGACCCCAAGCTATCGATCAAGCCTACTTAGAACTTGATCCGTTCACTCGTTATCGAGATCTCAACATCTCGGGTACTCGCAACCCGTCGCGTCGCGTAAAAGAGTCACGGTCGGTCTCGCTCCGCGCGAGACACTACCGTGTCTCTTGATATATAGTCTACATGTGTCATAACCAGCGCAAATATATATAATTTTTCAAAAATTATCTTAAGAAAAAAATTCAGTTTAAAAAGAGTAATAAAATTTTGAATTGGATATAAGAATGATATCCGCAGTACTATTTCAAAACTTGTACACTTTTATCACGACAAATTAGTACAGACTTTCATATAAAATGTATTTGTGCCTTACTTTTATCTCTCTTCCTTAATATTATCAGGAATTACAATGTTTCTATACAAATTGTAGTACTGGTCAGTGATTAATTTCACATGGAATATTCAGTTCAGTACTTGAGTATTAACATTAAAATACTGGCCAGTGATTTATTACACATGGAATCCTCGGTCCAGTATTTCAGTACTAACATTGAAATACTCATCAGTAATTCAACACAAGTATTTATTACACAAGTATTTATCACCTAGTATTAAATGCTTTCTCATCAGAAATTTAATACTAAGTATTCAATACTCGTCCTGTATTAAATACTACTTTCATAAATTACTGACCAGTAATAAATACTGTGCAATACTTGAATCACAGTGATTCAAGTATTAATAAATACTTAATTTTAGTATTATTAATACACAAAATAAGTATTTATTACTAACCAGTTAGTAATACTTTTTTGTAAGGGTTAAGCGGTGAATAGCGGTGTATAAGAATACTAGGCGTTATCAGCGTGCGAAAAGCGGTTCCGCGGCGCAGCGGCGGTCTTTTATCACCTCCGAAATGAGGCTCCCTCCAGGCTGATCACCAAGAATTCCGGGAGGGTGATTGGCCATCGGCGGCCTACGTCATCGTGCTTACGTCATAGGTTTCAAGTGACGATCCGAAGTGATCGTTACTTTTTTTCGACAGCTTTGTTTATAGCATGGATCTTTCCTTTGTGTAAGAGCAAATAAGTCATTCGGACCGTCGAACAAAACTTGACTTTATTATTGATGACAATGTTAGAAAAGTTGCCAGAATGCTAATCACGAAAGATCCATGCTATACTGAATATTACCGTAACACATTTTAGGCGAAATTTTACGTCCGTCCTCCATCGTACCCAGCGACGGACTCTTCCTCTCAAGACATCCTGATTTCTCGAGGACGACTTGTGTTATGTGAGAATACTATTGATTATTAAATAAAATTAACTTAGTATACTTAGCTCGAAGGTAACTGTCTTTTTCAGACATTTTCTTTGCTTTATCAAATAATTTTATGTTAACATATAATTCAATTATATAATTATAAAGTTGGGTCCGATGATTATCAAATATCTCTTGGCTCAAAACATGTTTGTTCATGATCTCATTATTAAATGGAATCCCTAGTTGACTAAATATCTTATTTACTATGATTGTTTTAATATTTTGACTCAACAATGCGTGGGAGTACTGGCGGAATATTCTTTCTGAAACTTTGCAAATTGAAATAACGTCTTTTGATGGAATAACGAAGGGACCCCTATTTTTCAATTTTGACAAAAGTGGCATACTTCACCCAGTAATTGTTCTTTGCATATGGGACAATCTATGATAGACATAAGTTTATGCGATACAAACCCCGGAATATAACAAACAACTTCTTCTACAAATGTTGATAATGCAAAACATGTGGAGACATAATCATGGTCGAATTCTGTCGTACTTTGTAGCATGTCGGGGTTACCAATCGGGCATTTTCAATTGTCTTTTCTTGAGGAAACGTGCAAAATTTTGACATTATCAAAAAGACGATTGCCATTTTGAAATTCTTTAATTTCATGTTTTACCAACAAACGTTTGTAAGAAGTTTGAAATTGCAGAGCGTTTGGATTGTTGTTGAAACCGTTACGGCCTCTAATAGCTGAGAAAAACGTTTCTAAATAGTCCTGTGACAACTTATAGGTGAGCAAATATGTTAAGCCTAAGGATTTGAATTTGTCAAAAAGAGGAAAAATATTTCGAAGACATACAATTATACCTAAAAAGCCAGTTTTACGTTGCGTCTTCAAAATAGGCGTTCCCTTGTCATCGATCAAATTAACGATATATTTTTCAAACGGCATGAATTTTCAATTGTGAGTAATAGTAGGGGAGCCCAGCGGGCTAAATGGTGATTTACTCCAGCGTCGTAGGGACCTATTGGATTTTGAAGATTAGATGGTAAAAAGAAAAAAAGGTTATATAATGTACACCCTTTCACCGGTGGGGGAAGCGTCTACAGGTTTTCAAAAATGTAAAAAAAATAGTCACATGAATATACTCGAGCGCGTCAGATATTGATAGTGTATATGCCCCATGTGTCTCTGATATTGGAGGTATGTTAATCTGCCGGTTTGCATGGTGAGGGTGGCTGTACGGAACGGTTAAAAACGGGAAAAAAAAAATTTATTCGAGCGCGTCAGATATTCGGAGGGGATGTTAAGTGAACCCGAAAGAAGCTCCCATTCAAAAGACTGACGATTCGGACATGACGCAAGCTCATGGCGGCTTCTTGATAATGCAAAAAAAAATCGCCATTTTGAAATACTCGAGCGCGTCAGATTATTATACAAGTGATTCAGCTTGATGTCCTAGTCGCGCTGACCCATAATCTGACGATTATTTGGAGGGATTTTCTTAATCTGACAAATTGAAAAAAAAATTTTTTAATTAAAAAAAATTTTTTTTTTTAAATTGCTAAGTGTGACAAGTAAAATGCATGGAAAATAGAATGCAAATAAAAAAATCTATTTCTTTCAATTATAACCCTATTCACTCCAACGTTTTTTTCGCCCCAATAATCCTCCAACCATGCACTTTCGAGTCCCACGTGTTTTTTATAATGTTAATAGCTTTGAAAAATTCCCCAAAAATTATTATAATATCTTTGTACCTTCGACTAAAAATCAATGTAAAGAACATTTGGAAATCATTTATTTAAATATTTTTTTACAACAATTATATGTTGACAAACACACGTTACGACTCGTTTTACTTAAGGTAGGCGTCTCGCTACGTGCTAGTCATGTGACTGTTTGTAGGTTTTCACGTTCAGAAATATATTTCAGGCAATTTTTGCTAAGGGAAAAATAATTTTATGAATTATGGTGTAAAATTTCATACGTGACAAAGTATGTTACTTTTTCCAAATTATGTGATTTTTCTCATTTGACTCCGTTTTGATCAGCTGATCATGCGAGTCGTCGAGAAAGGTTATCATCTCCTTTTCGATTGAATTTTGACAATTACTGAGAAAGGGTTTCAAAACGCATGACAGGGGTGTCAATCACTATCCAATTCGGCTAAGAAAGACGATCCCCATAACCTGCAACTACAGTGATTAGCCAGCGGCGTTGCCAAATCTTCCCAACCTCACCTCGACCAAAAAATGTCTGCTCGATTACCGCATTTTCACTAAAATAAACTAAAAAATTAGCAGCGAAATCTCCGGTTTCCTGCTATGGTAACCTATATATTTTATGGTAACCTATATATTTTATGGTTGCATCGGATTCTTCGAAATCTAATGTACAAAAAGCAATGTTTTTTTCTCACTTCATCTAATCGAAAAATACGAAAATATGTGATTGAAACCGTGATAGAGCCTTCTTTTCTGTATGAAGTAATGCAAAATTTGTGATTTTCGAGATCGATTTTCTAGAGTAAATAGTCGGTAAGGAGCCACAGAAAAAATCGACTGCAAAGCTGATCATATAATTTGATATAAAAACCGAAATCGAAAACTTTATCTAATACATGCCCTGACGAGACGACTACCTTAAAAAATCATAACTCACGAACAAATTGACGAAGCTTAATGAACCAAAACGCAAATTAAAGCTAAAAGTAGTGCAAATGAGAAAAAAAATATGAAATAATTATTAATTAAATAGGAATACTTAATTTTGTCGCCGCAAATTTGGTAATTTTTAAATGGTACAGAAGAACTTTAAGGACTTAAAGAATGCTAGAAAAAGAATTTCTGAATAAGAAAAGGCGAATTTGAAGTGTGATAGATATTTTTTATGTAAAAAAATTAATTTTTTTTTTATAATCGTAGCTTCTCCCCACCTCTCCTGCTTCACTGCAGCTGCACGCACTAAACTTTTCTGACGATTTGTGCTACTTCGGCTTGTGGAAATCGGCAGATTATATTTTTTCCGTTATTCTTGAATTATTTCCTTCAAAATAAAAAAAAATTCGACCGCGCTCGAGAATGTCAAGGTGACGTTTTTTTTTGCAAGTTTGTGACCCTCCCACTCCCTTACGTCACGCTCAAATTGTCAGATTATTGAAATGCACACTTTTCTGCATGTTATTAACCCACCTTACCTTAATCTGACGCGCTCGAGTATTTTTAACGATCGATTTTTTTTTACTATTCTGATCGGCTGCCCTAGACGCGCGATCCTATATTAAGGGCTTATATATAATGGAGGTACTCAACAGGGTGCAAGGTATCCCCCTATATGTTAATCTGTCGCGCTCGAGTAAATCACCAAATCCCCCATTGGGCTCCCCTACTATAATTGCTATCCATCAGTGGGCAATTAAATTCTTGTTTTAAAAATCTATTTTTGCAGTTAAGCATGTCCGCCATGTCATTAAAATTTTGACAGAATTGCGCAGTGGCAGCAGATTTGGAAAAATTTTCTTGAATTTTTTTATCTGACAATTGGCTTACAAAAATTAAAGACTTGCTTACGCTTTCACTCAGGGTTTGCATCGCTAACTTCACGTTCATTTTATTGTTCTTATAGTGTATGTGTTTCTTCGTTAATTTATTGCCAGCTCTAATACCTTCGTCGCGCTGCAATTTATATAATTGTTGAATATAATACCAAAGAATTTTCTCTCCGTTTGCAGTCCCTATAATTTCACAATCTCCTAATGTATTTCGAACTAATTTAATCATATGGCACAAATCCAAAAACACATAACAAGGCTCCATTGTAATCGGATTTGTGAAATATGGTTTAAAATTCGATCCATATTCGAAATTGGCACCAAGTACTTCGCACATTTTTAAGTTACTAGACGCTCCATCAAAAGTTACAGAATACACGCTGCAATTATGTGAATGCAAAGTTTCAAGTGCTAATTTTAATAGATTTGCACGTTCAACGCTGTTCAATCCTCCAGCAAGAAAATACCCTATCGGAACTTTCCAGCTTTCATTTTGTGACACTACCATGAACACTAATGCATTTGTGGCCTTAATCGGGTTATCGTTTTTGCAAGACTTATTTCCCTGTGCGTCTTCGAAATTACCGAAATTGATGCAACCATAATACTGCCCACTATATTTATTGTATATAACTTCCTGTTTAATAGACATTTCGTCGATAACAAGATTTACAACGATTTTTTTTCCGAAACTCGCACAGCAATTGCTTGCAATGCTTCTTTTGTAAAACCGGGTGATCCATCGACCACCTGGTACCACGCTCTTATTGTTGATGGATGTGGAAAAATTCTTTTTTCCCACATTTTTCTTATATAATTATACGCTTTTGGCGAATAAAAATGTAGAGTTAATGCGAAGCTGCGAACCTCCTCGGAATACTTTCCTCGACGTTTCTGCAGTAACTTAGCTGACATATCTTTTATTTCATCATACTCTATAAAAATGAAAATCAAAAAAAGACAATTGTAATAAACTTTCCAGGTCTTTAAAATTGTCAAACGATAAACCTGAGAATATACGTATAGCTAAAGACAAATAGCTATGCGTATTTAATAAAAATACAATGTTATCTACAATGATCTGTTCACAGATTATAAGAGTATATAATCTAGTTCTATTTCATATAACAGTTACTACGTTTACGCGAGCGTTACTTCTGTAGTAACTTAAGATAATTCCTTCGCGTAAACGGGATTTTGTAGTAACTTACGATAATTTACTCCGCGTAAACGATTGTATTATCGTAAGTTACTACAGAAGTAACGCTCGCGTAAACGTAGTATATGACTACGATTTAGGTAATTATGCATAATAGCGACGTCCTCTCCGATGGCCTTGACCTTGACATATGTTGTGAAGGTCACCCTACTGAGTGACCTTCAAAAGGTTTTAGCCGTCGGTCATTGTTTATTAAAAAGTTATAAACAAAAAAAGTTTGAGAAATATAGCAGCTATTTTGAGTTTTGGAAGGCATAAACGACTAATATAAACGTCTTTTTTTTAAAGCAGAGAATATTTTATTTCACGACGACGACTACGACGACTTATGCCTTCCAAAACTCAAAATAGCTGCTATATTTTTCAAACTTTTTTTGTTTATAACTTTTTAATAAACAATGACCGACGGCTAAAACCTTTTGAAGATCACTCAGTAGGGTGACCTTTACAACATATGTCAAAGTCAAGGTCATCGGAGAAAACGTCGCTATTATGCATAATTACCACGATTTACGCCGATCAAGAAGTTCTAACATCGATGCTATAACTTTATCGGCGTAAATTGGGCCGTGTAAACGTAAAATTAGAAGTTTCTTTTATATACAATTTCAACAATCGGAATGTGATTTAAATGGGATTATGTTACCGTTAATGAATCTCCTGCTTCGTGGGAGATCAATCCTTTATCATTTAAATGTTTAATCATCTCTTTTAAAGAGGTGATACGTTTTCTCTGATATCTGTTGATGTCTTGCAAGTGTTTAATTTTTTTTTAACCTCTCTTGATCCTTGTTTTTTATAAACTTTAGAGTTCGTCGAGCTCTTCTTGGAGTGGCAAAATCAGGTGAAGTGATTTCCGAGATATAACGTGGTTGATGAAATTGACGCTTCTTAGGAGTACTAACGTAATTTTCATCAAAACCTAAGTAAAACAAGCTTATAATTAAAAAAAAACAAGCATATGATTCTAAACTGTTAGATCTATTAAAAATAATAAATAAATGGCTTACAATTACGTTTGGATTGATCGGTTTCTATTGAGTTCTGTTGGAATTTCTTCAATTCAAGGTTCTGTTGGAAGGAAGGCTCACAGTCAACTGATGAAGGAGAATCAACTGTATCATCCATATGTTCTACATCTTGAAGAATAGGCGCACAGTCCGTTGGTGATAAATAAGAGTCGACATTTAGTGATGTTACATTTTTTTTCGATAATGTTGTCACTTGCTAGCACAACCTCAAATCGGGATGAATTCGGAATACATATTGAAGAAACTGACTCAGGCTTTAGAACTATTCTTAAATTGCCAGAAACTTTTGTTATCTTTAAATTTTCAGAAACAAAGTGAACTGAACAAATGTAAACATGAGATACATCATCTGCTTCGGTTAACCCACAAGCATCCTTCCATTTCTGATGAAGAGTTAGATTCTTTAAAAATCTGTAAAAAAACGATTAAAAAATTACAATTTTATGATAAAAAATTGTAATTCTTATAATTTATGAAACTTACCCATGTACAGAAATGTATTCATTCTTTGATGGCTTACGATTGCACAAATAACAACTTTTAGACATTTTTATTGAATGATAATTCCAAATTGTATGTATGACAAATGTGTACATACAATGATACAATTTCCTGACTTTACTGACCAAATAACCTTCAAATCACACCAAAATAAGTTTCTGCGCACTCCCATCCTCGGTTTTAACTCATGCGCACAACGCACAATTCGTTCGCTCTAGAGTGAGACACAAATATCGGTCTGCACCGTAATGTTGGCGAGCTTTCTCGAGGTCTATCAGCAATATAGAAGTATTACATATATGCACCAAATGCACCGAGATTAGGTTAGGAATGGGCGATCCCGGCAATCGATATACCGTATCGATATGTATCATCAACCGCAGTATATCATCGATGTACCATACCCCGATAGGCAAAGATTATAAAGATTATATGACAAAATCTAGATGAAATTGGGAATGTTGCAATTATATATTATGGTATAATAAAGTAATTTCTTCAATAGGGTTGACTTTTTTGGTGGCTTTGCATCAACTTTTAAACAAAAACTTTCTCGTCTACTCTTGTAACTTAAATGCTCTTCATACTATGTTGTGAAATTTTTTGTTCTTGTTTTTTTTTTCTTTGTACGCTAAAGGGTTTTTTACCCGTTAATAAAGTTTATTATTATTATTATTATTATTGTTATTATTATTATTATTATTATTATTATTAATATTTGCAACAATACCAGCAGAAATTTAGACCTTTATCAATCTTAATATTTATCAATAATTGCACAATTTATTTCTAAATTTCAGCGAGACAGCAACGTTAAATATAAGGAATTATTACAAATTGGTATATGAAACCCACGTTTTTTGGCCGTTATATAAATTACTTCTCTAGCCACCCGTTAAAATATAAGGTCAATACTATCACGAGTCTTCTTGATCGAGCCATTTTACTGTCAGATGAGCGTTTCCATAAATCGAACATTAATATTGTCAAAAAAATATTATTGAACAATTCATTTCCAATCGACCTCATTAATAAACACACCAAAAATAGAATTAAACACCTTCGGCATAAGCGCGATACTGATAGCACACCTGAAAACCCATTCGATCCACGGAGATGTGTCGTACTACCGTACGTAAAAGGTCTTGGCGAAGGTATGCGTTTCACACTTAATAATATAGGCCTTAATACTGTCTACACGGTCCCCAAAAAATTAGATGTTATTATAAAAAGGGGAAAGGACCGTCTTGATAAAAATCATTCTACCGAACTAGTTTACCGAATTAATTGCAATGACTGTAGCGCATCCTACATCGGACAAACCAAACGTTACCTACAGACGCGCGTTAAAGAACACTTTAAGGAGGTTGAAGCAGTTTGGTCAATTCTAGATTTTCGTTTGTAAAAAATATATATGATAGTATAGGATCTACCGCATGTGTGAGAATTATTTCAGATTTATTGACCATCTAGAAGCTGAGATATTAATTTCCAAAAATGCGTTGTTTTACATGGGGTTACATGGAGAAAACGTTGACGGCGATGATTAATCCCAATTTTCTTTAATATCTAGTCTACATAAACGCTCAAAAAACGTGCCTACGCGTACAGTAAATTAATGCGAACATTTAGAACGCAAGAAAACACGTATTCACCATCTAATAACAAATATATTACAAGTTAAAGCGATCGAAATTTGACTAAAATAGCAGTTGATAGTTCGCGAGTAAGTAGATGTGGCAACGCAGCGTCGCCCGCGTTTTGGCTGTATCCGAATTCTGTCGGTATGTGCACGTTTTTGTGGTTCTCTTCCGTGCTATGTCCACGATTTTTTTATTCTTTTTGGAAATAAAACCAAAAAATCATGAATCTAACGGAGGAAAACCAAAAAATTGTGAACATAACATAAAAGAGAACCCTAAAATCGTTGACATTACCACAAAATAGTAGACACAGCATGGAAGAAAACCAAAAACGTGCACATACCGACAGGATTTGGGTACAGCCAAAACGCGGGCACCTAACCTTATCCAGAATGACAGAAAATTCACCGGCATGTTTACGTTTAGCAACTGCCGTTACGTGGCTCAACATAGAGGCGAGTACTGCTACCAACCCCATAAAAATGAAACGTTGCCAAGTTTCAATCGTATTTAATATAATCGACGGAAAGTTATTAAAAAATCAATAGCTTATATAATTGTCAAGGGAGCTACCAGTAATAATCATTATTTCATTCTATCAACGGCAAAACATATATTCATGCCATTTTTATATTGAAATTGTTGATTATTTAGCAGGATCGTGTGGCAGGATCGATTTCGGGAACCTCGCGAATAAGATTGAGCAAGTGAAAGATATACTGGAATATATTTCAAACAGTACAGAAACGTAAACTTAGATAGACTTTTGTCGAACTGAAAGAGTAACGGCTTGTACAACAACGTGCTGCTTACTGCGGCGTGCGCGACTGAACAGAGATGCGAGCCGGGGGAGAAAGAAAAACAAAACGCTAACGCATGCACGGTCGCTGTTGCCTCAATAATAATAACGGCGTGAAGCGCGCCAAGCTTAAAGGTCATTTCACGGTGACAATCCAACAGAAATAATTAGCAATACTACAAGTTTTCAAGTTGGCATTGGCAAAAAAGTGTTTCGTTTTTAGCTAATTAAAATATAAAAATGCATAATATGATACTTTTACTATACGTTTTATGCAATAGCAGCGTATAGAGAATAAAATGATACCTAATACAGATTTTTTAATGACCTAATAAAAAACTTTTTTCTAAACCGTCAATTGACTCAACTGGATCGCTTCAACCTCCTTAACGACATAAAAAAAGACGATTGTAAGCATTCCGTTGTCAGCAAACACCGCGTTTCCCATGGCCATGAATTTAAATGGTCCGAGGTGGAGATATTACACAGGGAAAAAAACACAAGAAAAAGACAATAAAGAAAGATATAGGCTCTCTAGATTAATGCAATGTGAATAGGAGAGGCAATTAGAGCCAAGCGCGGTAATCAAAGCGCAAACAATTTGTAAAAATAAATATATATATATTAACGTACGTTTCGACACATTATTCGTGTCCTCTTCAGCGTTAAAAGTTACATATACGAAGATTAACAAAGATAATAAAAAAGAAGTCGTGTACAAGGCGTAGTCAATAGACGAACAAAGCATAAAAAACGCAGTCAAAATTAAAAAAAAAAACAAGGATTGAAATCCTATGGATGTACCGTTGTCGAAATCCCAGATACGCCGGTAAACGCTCGCTCCGCATCCCTCGCATCTTAGAAATAATCTCGCCAGGTTGAAAGACCAGGTGGGTAAGAAAGATTCGAAAGCCCTACCTGTACCATCAAACGGAGTCGCAATGTGGTAGAGGCGTAAATTATTTATGTTAAAATCCGATGACTAATAGATTTACTTACAGAGCAATTGCAGACCGGAATATCGCATTGTAACAGCAAACTTCACGGTTCGAAACGTCGCGAATGAGTGAGGCATAGGTGGGAAGGTTAAGGGGATCCTGCAGTGACTGGCGAACTTCCTCGATGTCGATAATGTCAACCTTTCTAATTTTGTTTTCCCTATATCTGTCTTTGTCTAACGAAATGACATCTGTCCTTTTTTCGATTGCTCGCCATCTTACGCAAGATCCGGCAACTACTGTTGCTGCTCTTTTTGTCATCCTGCATTCGTATTTGCATTACTAAAATAATTATTAGATGGATCTTTTTTTTTACGCATTGAATCTTACTTCTACTTACACGATATTATTCCTACATGTTTTCCCAAGGGTGGATGATAAACATTATGTACGTATAAACTGTAGAATTTTTGTTTTAAGCAAATATTGTCGTCAGGTGACAGCTGTGTATGTGCCCCAATAAGTAATATTTTTAATTTTTTGGTGTTTTTGATATAAAATCACGTTTTCCACCCTAGATTTTTGTGCGGACTTTAATTCTAGATCAAAAACTTGCAATTCTGTAAAGCCAATTAAAAGATCCATTGATTAACGATAATGTCGGTAAATCATACGGCTGCAGGATCCCCTTAACATAATAGAGACTGGTGTATAAACCAGAGGAGGGGATAAACTCTCGCATAAAGTTATTCTAAATTTTAGACAGTCTCTCGATTACATTTAAATACGCGTCCGGTAAACTCTCCGCATCGGTCTGTAAATTCAAACCGTTTGCCTGCCTTTTTATGTATATCATCTCCGAAATCAAACGTTTATAACCATAGGATTCATTATCTAAGATTTCAACGCTATTCCAATCGAAATCATGATTCCATTCTAATCTGTGTTTAGTTATGACAGAATGATTTGGAGTACTCCAATTAATATGATTACGATGCTCCTTGATTCTTGTTTGCAATTGCCTACCCGTTTGGCCCACATAAGAAGCATCGCAATCATTACAATTCACCTTATAAACCACGTTACATTTATTCGGCCGTGGGAGACTATCCTTGTGCGCCTTGATGAATGTACGCATTTTATTTAAGCTGTTATAAGACAGTCTCACATTCAAATCTCTTGTGGCGTTCCTAAGCTTTTCAGTAATCGTCGGGACGTACGGTAACGTGAAAAAAGGAGTAACTTCCTCTTCATTCTGTCTTACATTCGTATTCGAGTTTCTGTTAAACAGAAACTTAAGACGATCGCGCAAAATTCTAAAGATGAATTCCAATGGGTAACAATTATTGAGTAAGATTTCAATGACCAGTCTGAGATTTTTAGCATGCAAGGACGGATGCGACAACAAAAATGCCCTATCTATTAGGCCTATGGCCGTACCTCTTTTTTGGCATGCAGGATGCTGCGACAAAAAGTTTAAATATCTGCCAGAAAATGTCGGTTTATGGAACCAATCAAAAGTTAGCCTATTGTTGTTCAATATCATTGTAATCTCCAAAAAATTCAACGTGTCGTTTTCACCGATTTCTATGGTAAATTTCAGCCTAGAATGGAAGGAGTTAAAAACATCTAAGGTATGCTGTAAAAAGGCCAAAGGTGCAGCAAGTGTTATGTCGTCAATGTACCTTTTATAAAACGGTGGGATATATTTCAAGGTAGCGAGAGCTATGGTCTCCAAGTCTTGCAACACTATATCCGCCGCCATGGGGGAAAGAAGAGAACCCATGGGGACGCCGAAAGTCTGTCGATAGATTTTCCCATTAAATATAAAAAAAGTGGAATTTAATACAAGCCTGACAGCAATAAAAAACTCCGCTTTAAAGATTTTGCAATTTTTGGAAATAAAATTCCATCTGACTGTTATACTGTCCAATACCCTTTCAATGGGAGCATTCGTAAACAAGGAAATGACATCCAATGAAATTAATTTGTACCCGTCATTTACATGTGCATTCCCAAGTTTTTCCACTAAATCTATGCTATTCTTTACAAAGCTGCGGGTTTTCGGAAAGCTTTGAAACATTATACGGTGGAGGAAGGAGGCCAGGTCATATAAAGGGCTATTTATAGAAGATATAATAAGTCTAAAGGGACAGTTCGGTTTATGGATTTTTGGAAGTCCATATGCCCTCGGTAAAACCCCGTCGCTACAATAAAGAGATTTGTAAGTTGACCCTGTGATATAATTAGCTTTCCGAAAGCCCGCAGCTTTGTAAAGAATAGCATAGATTTAGTGGAAGAACTTGGGAACGCACATGTAAATGACGGGTACAAATTAATTTCATTGGATGTCGTTTCCTTGTTTACGAATGTTCCCATTGAAAGGGTATTGGACAGTATAACAGTCAGATGAAATTTTATTTCCAAAAATTGCAAAATCTTTAAAGCGGAGTTTTTTATTGCTGTCAGGCTTGTACTAAATTCCACTTTTTTTATATTTAATGGGAAAATCTATCGACAGACTTTCGGCGTCCCCATGGGTTCTCCTCTTTCCCCCATGGCGGCGGATATAGTGTTGCAAGACTTGGAGACCATAGCTCTCGCTACCTTGAAATATATCCCACCGTTTTATAAAAGGTACATTGACGACATAACACTTGCTGCACCTTTGGCCTTTTTACAGCATACCTTAGATGTTTTTAACTCCTTCCATCCTAGGCTGAAATTTACCATAGAAATCGGTGAAAACGACACGTTGAATTTTTTGGAGATTACAATGATATTGAACAACAATAGGCTAACTTTTGATTGGTTCCATAAACCGACATTTTCTGGCAGATATTTAAACTTTTTGTCGCAGCATCCTGCATGCCAAAAAAGAGGTACGGCCATAGGCCTAATAGATAGGGCATTTTTGTTGTCGCATCCGTCCTTGCATGCTAAAAATCTCAGACTGGTCATTGAAATCTTACTCAATAATTGTTACCCATTGGAATTCATCTTTAGAATTTTGCGCGATCGTCTTAAGTTTCTGTTTAACAGAAACTCGAATACGAATGTAAGACAGAATGAAGAGGAAGTTACTCCTTTTTTCACGTTACCGTACGTCCCGACGATTACTGAAAAGCTTAGGAACGCCACAAGAGATTTGAATGTGAGACTGTCTTATAACAGCTTAAATAAAATGCGTACATTCATCAAGGCGCACAAGGATAGTCTCCCACGGCCGAATAAATGTAACGTGGTTTATAAGGTGAATTGTAATGATTGCGATGCTTCTTATGTGGGCCAAACGGGTAGGCAATTGCAAACAAGAATCAAGGAGCATCGTAATCATATTAATTGGAGTACTCCAAATCATTCTGTCATACAACTAAACACAGATTAGAATGGAATCATGATTTCGATTGGAATAGCGTTGAAATCTTAGATAATGAATCCTATGGTTATAAACGTTTGATTTCGGAGATGATATACATAAAAAGGCAGGCAAACGGTTTGAATTTACAGACCGATGCGGAGAGTTTACCGGACGCGTATTTAAATGTAATCGAGAGACTGTCTAAAATTTAGAATAACTTTATGCGAGAGTTTATCCCCTCCTCTGGTTTATACACCAGTCTCTATTATGTTAACCTTCCCACCTATGCCTCACTCATTCGCGACGTTTCGAACCGTGAAGTTTGCTGTTACAATGCGATATTCCGGTCTGCAATTGCTCTGTAAGTAAATCTATTAGTCATCGGATTTTAACATAAATAATTTACGCCTCTACCACATTGCGACTCCGTTTGATGGTACAGGTAGGGCTTTCGAATCTTTCTTACCCACCTGGTCTTTCAACCTGGCGAGATTATTTCTAAGATGCGAGGAATGCGGAGCGAGCGTTTACCGGCGTATCTGGGATTTCGACAACGGTACATCCATAGGATTTCAATCCTTGTTTTTTTTTTTAATTTTGACTGCGTCTTTTATGCTTTGTTCGTCTATTGACTACGCCTTGTACACGACTTCTTTTTTATTATCTTTGTTAATCTTCGTATATGTAACTTTTAACGCTGAAGAGGACACGAATAATGTGTCGAAACGTACGTTAATATATATATATTTATTTTTACAAATTGTTTGCGCTTTGATTACCGCGCTTGGCTCTAATTGCCTCTCCTATTCACATTACAAGAAAAAGAGAAATCGCGGAAATGCTTCTAATAAAAAAATATCCAGATACTATTAATCACCAAACTGACACTGAGAACTTAAATCCCATTTACGATAGCGTTATCTCGAGCATATAAGAGTTTGTATTCCGCGGTCGTGTTCTCTGACAACCTTCGATTGTTTTCTCTGTTTTGTAACATATACGATACTCGTCAGTCTGTACTTGACTTCCATTGTGCGAACATGACTTGTCGTGTGGCTGCGTAAAGACGATGCTCCGAGTTTGATACTTTCACGCAATTTTCGCTAGTGCGTTATGCGATATGTAGTGGTGCTGTCGCTGGACATTTTCTGTGTAAAGAACTACTTATTTACTTTTTTACTTTTTACTTTTTTACTGAGACATCATACTTATTCTTTATAAATCTCTAGCCTTGCGCATATGGTGTTTCGGTCAAAATTTCATGAGCACTAGACTGAGAATTGAGAATGTGTCGGCGATGGTCCTCTTTCCCTCATCAGATATTTCGAATTATTATTTCGCTCTTTTAATTTTACACGGACTAAATAGATATTAATTTCTGTTACTCGTTTTTAAATATTGACAATGTTATTGACCTCATGCTATATTTTTGTTAGATCACTTGATAAGGACCCGAAGCCTGGGTCGAAACGTCGTGTAACTATATGTATGGATTGCCAATTTGTTGTCGAAAGAAATATACTTAGTTTTGGTTTAATAACATTGGCGGAATAAACACTTACTTTGTGATAAGGAATGATCTTAGCGCAATAGCAAAACTAAAAAACAAAACTCAAAATTATTATTCCAGTAAGTAAAAAATGACTCGTCGAATCGACGTTAATTCGATGTCGAATCGATGAGTCATTTCAACATCGGATTAAAAGTATCATATTGATATCATTTCGACCTCGAATCGAGATTTTGCATATAAACGGATGTGCACAGAGTTACAACAGTAAAATTGAACAAAACAGTAACAGGACTGTCTATCATTCATGTCAGTTTATTTAAGATTACTCGAAAATATGTCGAAATTCAAACGAACGTTGACTTTTTTTTCCTTGCCAGCGATATCGAGCTAATTTCGACGTTTAAGCTAATTTCGACGTCGTTTCGATCGTTTTGATATTAGCTTTCTCACTGTGGGCATATGCCATGTGTTTGAGTGAGGTTATGTATTGTGTTGACGTTGAAAAATAATGGAAGGTAACAAATAATTTCGATAATGGGAGATTTGCTTGCAAAAGAATAGTTCTGTGGAAAGAAAACACTACACGGCGCGGCGTTGTCACATGTTCACGTCGCGCACAACTGATCGACAAGAAATGCTAAAATTCATCAAGTTTTGATTAAATTTTTAGACTTATTACACGTCAACGTTGTTTTGTCTTATATTTAACAAGTGCTAGAAGAATTAAACAATGTTATTTTCAGATTTTTGAACTTATTTCTTTACAGATAATGAGTAAAATTCTCGAAAAATGTATGTGTTCGATACAATTTCCCATAAAACCTATGTTAAAAATGCCAACTTTGAGATTTAATATCTCAAAAATTATATGTAAGATTTTCTCAAAATTGAAAATTTAAGTGTGTATTTAGGTTTTCTTTATAACATATTTTTAATTCAGAATTTTTTTTTTAACATGCTTTGATGGCCAAACCACCTTAATTATTATTATTAGTTTTAAGAATATTTTAATTTTACAGAAAGTTAGAAATTTTAAATAATTAAAAAAATAATTTATTTGCAGATATGAAATTATCAGTAGCGGTGCAACAAAAGAATTTACGTACAAACAATCGCTCGCGAAGATGATAAGTGATTGGGACAACATTTCTTTTATCACTATGACATACAAAGACACCCATGTTCCGATTTTAACGCAACTTGATGATATATTGATATTGCTGGAAGAACACATAGTCAAAATACAAGCAATGCAAGGATCAGCTTTCATAAAAGTCATCGAAAATGAAGTCAAGTCCTTTTATGCATTATTACTTCGTATACAATCAGCGATCGACGAATGGACAAAAGTAATTTTACAATTTTTGAAAATCAAAATAAAGTAAAAACTGAAATCTTATAACCAGACTTTTTAAAAGACCTTGCAACTATTCTTATGGAAATGGGATCTTGGTCAAATTGGCTGAAATTTTAATATGATGTAAGTTTTAAGTTAACAAGACACTTAAATAAAAGATTCCGGTCAGCGTTATCTGTACCCAAAATTTTGAAGCATTATTTTTTTACAGTGCCAGCATCTAAAAAGTTATTTCTTAAACGATTTTCGAATAGTAAACATGAAGTCACATTTTCCTTAGAAAATACGAATTAATAAAAAGAGATTCCAAGGTTTCGTCATGTTTCTAAACGTTTTGCATTATTCGCACGAGTTTTTCGCAATTCGTGAGTAGCCACTAAAAAATCCTAAAACATTGAATTTCAGAAAAATAGAAACTATATGGTTATACTTAATTCAGACTTTGGCAATTATAAGATCATTTTTTGCAACCCTTGGCCGCTATATTAAACTTCAACAATGTGATCAAAAGATCAGCGATTAAAAAAACGCTGCAGCACTTAATTTAATGAGCCTGGAACCAACAGTATAAGTCTCAGTTAATTATATCATCATTTTCTACCATTTTCTTGGCATTTGGCCGCCATTTTGAAATTTGATATTTTTAGTACAAATTCGTTACTAGGGACAAAGAAAACACTGTACCACTGGATTTCATAAAAAAACAACCGCTTTAGTACGCTCTAATGAGCGATATTGCTTTTTTTTAAGTTTAGTTTCCCCAGATTTTAACCGCTATATTAAGTCCGCCATATTGGGTCCGCCATATTGGTTTTTCAAAAAGGCCGGAGTTAAAACGAAAGTACATGCATGTAGCTATAAAATGAGCCCTAAAAAAATTTTTCGGTTGCTTTCATTTTTGGACAAGGGGGGTGTCCGATTGGACAAAGAATGCCCCACATATATATGCCTCATATATATATATATGTATATATATACATATATGTATATATACATACATATACTATACATATACATACATACATATGCATACATACCGATACATATACATATACATATACATATACATATACATACCATACATATACATATACATATACATATACATATACATACATACTATATACATATATATATTGTGTGTATATATAGATATATATATGTATATATGTAGTCTAGAGGTATGTTCTCCGGGACTGTTTACGTTTTTTGAAATGTACAGTCCTGAATATAACGCATATATATGTAATCAGATTCAAAAATTGTCCCGAAACGTGCCGTAGGACATGAATTTTTTCCAGGACAGTCCTGGAAACTGCCAAATGTCCTGGAATATACCGATGTAAAAAATAAAAGTCCCGGAACATACTTCCGGACCTACATATATATATATATATATATTGTCACGACTTTTTTACACTCCCGGACCGCTCCGGGACGTGTGCCGGATCAAAAGGACTTAGGAGAGCGGGATAGTAGGCCTCTCCAGTGGTTTCCTCGCACCTCCGATACTCCACGAAATGTTCCGAATGTTGGGCGCCAGACGCGTACATTCGCGTCCACGAAATCGCAAAAAAAAACCTAAACGAGACGCAAAACGAAGTGTGGAGGTGCGTGGAATCGGCTAGCTTGACCTAATCACGGGCGGGGTTAATGAAGGGCAGCGCGATTTTCGGCGGGGTGACACGATAATTTCATACTCAGTCAGATAACAAAGAAAATAACATTTATTGAGTACTGGTTGTCGAGAAAATAAATTCAATAAACAAATCAAGAAATTGAGTCTCTAATAAACACGCTGAAGGCTCTATTCTCACACAATTAATAATTCGAGTCGAAAACCGTACGAAAACTCTGTCGCAATGATATCTTAACTTAACGCGAGATATTCGGCTCGGGCGCAACGGGGAGGCGCCGAGTCGTTTAACCAAGCAAGTCGCGATATCGCTAATAATGTTGGGCGCCAGGTGTGGAGAAGGCCACACCACCTTTGACTCGAAGTACGCGTCTAATAACCACGGAACGCCAGGAAGAGCTACGCAAGTAACATCTAAACGCACGAAACGTGTGAACGCCGGTAATTTCTTAACGCGAATACAAGTCTAACATAATTAATCAATCGGCGGGAACGACCTTCGACCGCGATTAACAATGCCATCGACATTCCAACGCAAAATTCGAGATTATCACGAGCAGGGACGCCATAGGACGTAACGCATTAATACCGGACGCAAGTTTCTCAACGCGAGAGCACAATTATCACCCGTAATAACGAGATCCGAACACAAATCGATACGCTAACACCGACGCTCGAACACAAGAATTTCCCGGCGCGAAGAAACGGTAACGCAATTGACGAAATACCGGCCCGTATGCGGCCGTACCCCAAGGTCGCGAGGACAACGCAATATACTCGCGATATCGAACTCATTAACGCCTATCGCGATCTCCAGGGATTCGCCCTAACGCTTGTACCACGGTTCCGCGGCCACGATACCATCCCGAGGCCCTTCGCTCTCGTTATCGACCGCGAAATTACACTCAATCTTAACATACGTTATCCCGAGCGAGAGCGTGCACCGGAGGGCGGTGTCGTGGCTTTACATATCGCGATTTACGGGCAACCTCACCGGTGATATGCCTCCTCCTGAGCTCCTCGCCGTCACCTTCTTCCAACGATCCTCGATCCGCCAGACAATTATCGAAATACCCGACTCGGGGTGGCTATCGCGTATCTTAGCAAAACTTAGTATCTCGCCGACGGACGACCAGAGAGTGAAAACGCTAGACCCGCTCGATTGCGGAATCGATACGGTACCCCTTCCTGAGGGGCGCGTGAGCCAATCGGGCGCGAGCTTGCAAGCCCGCGGTGTCCCGGCGCAGTGCTGTCGATACGAGATCCTTTGGGGGCGGGCAACGGTCCCTCGGCGGCGTGCGACTCCTCAAATTTTGGTCCTTAGCGGCGGACGGAACTCGGTTCTCGCCGGTGTGCCTCCGGTTTGACCCTGGGGCGGTGATCAGTCACCCCGTAGGTCGATGTTTTGTGGAGATCATTTGTTGAAGCCGGGTGTTTACCCAAGCGCTTGGGGCCCCGCTATCGGCGGCCTCGTCCGTCGCTGCCGCATGTGCCGCCCGCCTGCCGCGTTGCTCTCGCCAGCCCGCGATCTCTGCTGCTTCCGCGTTTTGCCACCCCTCCTTGGTTATCGATCGTCCTTGATTTCCTTCGCCAAATACTCCCTCGAAGGTTTGCCGTGGTGTGGGTGAGGTGCCGCGCGTATTACATTGCAAAAAGAAACAAAAAAAGAAATCAAAATGCGGAAACGCGATTAAATACGACCCCTGGAGATCTCGTCGTTGCCTCCCTGGTCCGTCCCTGGGCGCGAAATTCCGCGCCTTGTGACGGCGGCGGGGCGCCGCGACGGTGCGGCGAGCCGCAACGTCACAATATATATATATATAATATATATATATATATATATATATATATATATACATATATATATACGTCTTTATTTCAGCTATATGCCAAGAAAGGCGTTTAATCAGTAAAAACGTTCCTAAAAACCTTTACAAATTCTGCTAAACAATTCCTTGACCTCCTCTTATCCAACACATATGGCGTTTCATAGGAACGTACCCAACCCTTTACAAACTTATAATCTCATCCTAACAAAGCCTGGGAGAGGGTGGGAGGGGAAATAGTATGTGAGGTAGCCATTGTGCGACCTCACATACTATTTCTCCTTCCACCCTCTCCCTTTTTATCCTTCGACCATTCACTTCGGCTTCCATCCTTCTTTTCCTTCTGCCTCCTACGAATTCCATCCACGGCTCCTGCTTATTCCGCCCTCTTTTCCTTTTTCTCTCTATCCTTCCGTTACACCGCTTCTCACCTTCCTCTCCTCCTACCTGCGTCCTAAATACAGAAAAACATAGCAAATACAGCAAACATAGCAAACCATGATATAACTCTACTCCGTCATTTTTCACTCCGTCTTCTTTCTCTACTCTCTCCTCTCTTTTCTTCTGACATCCTCTTCATCGCCGTTCCTCTTCTGCTCTTCTCAACCTTCTCTATTTCGCTTTTTTCCTGTCTCCGTCTCTTCTTTTCTCACTCTGTCCGGTCAATCCACTACTTCTTCACTTTCCTCTCCTCCGTACATGCATTTTTTTTAACCTTCAAATCCTCCTCCATCCGTCTCCCTCCTCATCCCATTTCACCTACTTTCCATCTATCCATAGTCTCCTATTAGTCAGGACCGCTGACCTTCTTTTCAGTCTTTCTTTTCTTGCTTTTTCTACCAACCTGTGCCTATAGGTTCTCTCCTACATCGTAAGTTCCTTGTCGACTCCTACTTCCCATCTTCTCCATATCTCCTCACTCCTTTTAATTATGTCTTCCTTGTCGTCTTCCTCTTCAAGCTCCATAAATAGTACCTTCTTTTTGTCCGCACCCGTCACCTCCACGACCTTTCTTATCGGAATTATCCTTCCCATCACTCTTTCAATGATTGTTTCCACCAACTCCCTTCTTTCCTTTGGTCCTTCTCCTGTTACTGTCCTCCATATGAGGCTCTTTTTCCTCTTTTCGGCTTTCTCCCTTCTCTCTCTTTCGTATTTTTGCTTCGTCTCTCTCTCTCTTTTCTCTCTCACTTCCCTCTCTCTATCTTCCACCATTCGCCTCAATCTGCTCTTTTCTGCATCGTGTTCCTTCTCCTTATCTCTTTCCTTCATCCCTCTTTTGTCTTTCTTAACCTTGTTTTTTCCTCCGCTACCTCTGACCTCCTCCTTACTCATCTCTCTTTTCTCCGTCTCGCTCTCAGCCCATCTTTTTCTTTTCCTCACCTTTTCTCCTCCCCGTCTAACATCCGTTCTTTCCACCTCCTCAATACAGTTCCTCCTTCTTTCACTTCTCTCTTCCTCCTCACTTGCCACTTCCTCCCACCAATCTCTACTCCATCCTTTTTCACTCCATCCTCCTTCACTGCTCTCTCCTCTCTCCTCTTATGACATCTTCTTTATCGCCGTTCCTCTTCTACTCGTCTCTACCTTCTCTATCTCACTTTCCTTCTGTCTCCGTCCGCTGCTCTCGTCCGTCTCCTTCCTTTCTCTCTTTCTTCGTCCATCGCTCTCGTTGATCCGACGCATTTCAGTCTGCCTCTTCTCCATCTTTTCTAACTGTGTACTTAACACCTTCATTTCCTTCCTGAGTTTCTTTCCTTCTCGTCTTATTTCCTCCATAATTCCTTGCCCTATCTCGCTTAGTTCTTTCACGATCTTCTTAACCCACTCCGCCTCCTCCATCCTCTGTCCTATCCTCGGCATCCTCTCCTTTTTGTCGCTGTTGCTCCCCTTGACACCCTGCTATATTTCTTCCCTTCTCCGCTTCTCCGTTCTGTAGTCCTTTCTTCGTTCCTGTGTATTCCCGCCGCTCCTCCTATCTTCTTCCTCCGTTCTCCAAACCTGTCTCAGACCGCTTTTCCCTCACTTTTCCTTTTTCTTCTCTTTCTTCCTTCTACAAGCAAACTTTCCTCAGTTCCTACCCTCACACTCTCCTTCTCTTTTTCTCCCTTAACCCCGAAACGTGTGCGTGTGTATGTGTATGCCACCTATCTTTCCTCCCTCCTGTCTCTCACTTCCTTCTCTTCTACTTACTTTTCCACTTGCTTTACTTCCACCTATTTCTTCCCTTTCCTTTTTCTACTTTCTTGTTTCTCTCTTCCATTTGCTCGCTGTTTTCACCTTCTCCACGACTTCGTCTTCCGCCTTAATTTCGGTCCACGTGCTCTCGCCGGGCATTCCTCTTCTATGATCGACCCACCGTCCCCGATCGATTGTGCATCGACTCTCCTAGCGATCCCCCATTCGCCGCCGCGATAGTCGATCTCTCATTCGTTGCCGTGCGCGCAGACACCGCGAGCCCCAATGCTGCACCTCGACGCCCCGCAGCGGTGCCAACCCATTTTTTTGGAGGGGCCGGCTCCCCGCGCCGTCTCAGCCCCGCAGGATGTTTACCTCGCTCCATCGATCGCTTCCTTCGATCTCTCGATCTCGCCGCTCATCCGTCGATACACGTTGCGAAGACGCGTGGACTTGTCTGTCGCTCTCACCGCCTGTGCCATCTCCTCCAACACTCAAGCTCACCGTCAACCTAACCTCTCTCTTAGGCCTCCTCTTCTCGAACAGATTTCTGCCGTCCCGCTTTATTTACCACCTCGCCTCCTTTTACTCCACTTTTTTTTAACTTCCTTCACGCCTACCTTTCTTTCTCCACTTTCCCTCTTCTCTATAAGACTTTTTTCCGACGCTCTTCCTCCCTTTAAACTCTCCACCTGTTCCTCCGCCGAGGGCTACGGGCTACCACCTCTTCTATTGCCCCATATATATGTGTATATATATATATATATATATATATATATGTTACGCCCAAATACCGAAATCGCTCAGTGAGCGAAAAAAACATCCATAACGCGTTGTGGACGGTGCTGATCATCCAAATACCGAAATAAGATATTTTTTTCGGTGTGTGGACGTCTTTATTATCCACAACGCGATATGTGCATTTGAGAAAACGTCCACGACGCGTTTCTGCATAACTTGATATGCTCACAAAGCAATTTACTTGAGAATTTATAGGATAATATAAAATTAGAAAACACAGAGATGAATTACTCAAATAAAACGTATTTATTAGTAATAATCAAACTATATTAATTATTATTAGACTCCAGGAACATAATTATTACAACAATCTGATAACATTACTGTTTAGGAACATTGTTGTCTATGAATATAAATAAAATACAAACTATATTAATTATTAGACTCCAGGAACATAATTATTACAGCAATCTGATAACATTACTGTTTAGGAACATTGTTGTCTATGAATATAAAATAAAATACAAACTATATTAATTATTAGACTCCAGGAACATAATTATTACAGCAATCTGATAACATTACTGTTTAGGAACATTGTTGTCTATGAATATAAAATTAACAACATGATATAAAATCAAACAAAAAAACTTTGAAATAGTACAAAAATTAAAAGAAATCATTGAATAGAATTATTTTGTTCTTGCACTCGCTGTTGTTATGACATTTTGAATTGCAGAGAACTTCTTTGGACCGACAATTGCACTTTTTAGAAATACAATAACGCTTGCAATTGCACATAACAAATCCTTGTTTTGACCCCGACGCGAGAACTGAAGCTTGTCTCAAATTTAATAACGTGCTAGGGACTTCTGATAGTTTTGATAAAATTGGAATCGGCAAAACGTGATTCATTTCTACTATAAAGTCTTTCTAGCTCTCCATTTTTGTTCCCAACTTATTACGACGCACATTTCTGGGAGCAAGTCTTCCCCTGTTACATCTGGAACTTTTTAACTACGACGTTTTTGACCTACCTCAGCAGGAGGAAGTTTTTGGCAAGACAAAGATAACATTTTTGCAGCTTGTTTCTCCAATCCGGATTTAGCATCTTCACGTTGATCTCTGATTGCATCAGTTCTGTTGCAACGGCTACATACGACTTGATCTTCAGTTTCAATTCCACATTTTACATGTACCTTAAGACTACATTTTTGGCATGTTACGAGAATCCCACATTCTTCACAAATAGCACATAAATCTGTATTGTACAAATTGTCTTCTGTTTCATTATCTGGTCCAGTTGTTATCCCATCCAATATTCTTTCCAAATCTTCTTCTGTTTCCAATGATTCATATGTTTCCTTTTCCAGTGAAGAATCTGCTAATCCGATTCTTTGTTTCATGCCAAACATGGCTTCGTAAGGACTTTTCTTTATTCCTTCATGTAGTGAGCGATTTTTTTTGCTTTGAATAAACCTTAGACCCTCTGACCATTGTTTCGTATTATTATCTAACATCCATGCTACCAACATGTCTCGCACATCTTGATTAGATCTTTCCACAGATCCTTGACTTTGGGAATGACGAGGCTTTCCGTGCACAAGTTTCAAGCCTGGCCACATATCTACTAAGTTTTGAATTACGTGGTTAACAAATTCTCGTCCGTTGTCGCTTTGGAGGATAAAAGGAGCTCCAAAAATACAAAAAATGTCCATTAAATTATATGCGACTTCATTTGCTGTTTTAGTTTTAAGTGGCCTGAGAATCGTGAATTTAGTTAGATGGTCTTGATAGTTAAAAATGAAACGATAGTCTCTATCTGGCTCACTCTGCATGTCGATTAGGTCCACTTGACATCTTGAATTCATATGGTTGGAAAGAATTGGCGCCACGACTAATCCTTTTGTTTTAATTTTTTTCTTTCCTTGACATTGTTCACATAGTGACAGATAGATTTGAATAGCGGTTCTAGTGACATTGCAGTACTTTTTGTTAATTTCAGCTTCCATAACTAAATACAGAAGAAACAAAATTTTATCTTAAACATAGTAAAGTTGCATCAGTTTCCAAAACCAAAAAATAAATAAAGAATAATTAGTGGGAGTCCTCAATTTATAGATCTAAAACAAACTAAATTAACAATAATACTGAACTAACTATTTTTAGATATTTACCTCTTATTCTTTTATGTCCAGTGGCTATGTGAGCAGTTTCAAGTATATCAAACAAATCTTCTGTTTTGCAGTAGTATCGAAAAGTTTCGGTCGGTGTTTTTCCAGTTTTTTCTATTAATTTATCATTTTCTCCAACGGTAATGATATCAAACCTTTTCAATCTTCTATATTGTTTGGATGACAAAGGGTTCTTAGTGTCTTTCAAAAGTTTTGCTTCTCTAACCTCAAAAATTATCTGATTATATCGCTCACTCGTGAAATAATCACTACGATCATTGCTGTTGTCTACAATTTCTTTTAACTTTTCATTGAATACCTTCTTCATATTTTATTTTCTTCAATAAAACTGTTCAAACAATTGAATTTTGTTTAATAACATTTAAAAAAGACACAGTTAATTTCCCTCAAGCAGAGTGATAACAAACTGACAAGCAGTGCTGCAAACAATCGGCCTTTGGTCGCACGTTGACAAGTTGACATTTTAAAAACTTCATAACTCGGAAACCACTTCTATTCCAAATTGAAATTTTCAGGGTTGTTTAAGGATATAATGAAGTATATTCCCTGAAAATTTCAAAGGATTTCGAGTTGAAAGAAAAAAGTTCTGGCTATCTGAAAATGGCGATTTTTCGAAAATTGATCGGCTTTAGATGGCCATAACTTAACGAAATAGAAGCAATCAAGTAAAAAGTGGGTAGATTTCTTCAGAGTATACCTGAACAAAAAATATCAGCTGCTGATCAACCCTCTACTTCGAAAACTGTAGATATGACAGCATTTCAAAAATAGGCAAAATTTCTCTAAAACAATGGTTTAGTTAGCAGCTCGCCGTGAAGCCGGACTTGAGTGTAAACCAATGACCAATTTTTTCCTTAAAAGTAGAGGGTTTACAGAAAAGAATGCGGCCTCAAACGAGTCTCTAAGTTATATAGAAGCTGAGATATAAATTTTTGAAAATGACTCAAAAATCGATTTTTTTCAAAATTCAAAAAATTCTCCAGCGGCCGGATTTGATCGAATGGGGCTCAAATTTTCAGGATCATCTCCTTTTCTAGTGTACTTTCGAGGAAAAAATCGGCATCAAAATCGGTGACCCACCCCCGCAACTTTTGGTCAAAAAGTAATGGATCTGCCCATATATATATATATAAACCGGTTTTTTTTAATTTTTCTACTTTTTCGGGAAATAATTAACCGAATCTCATTCGTTAGTGGACCCAATTTTTACCAAAAGTATATAAAATAGGAGTAGAATTTTCCGGGAAATGCTATGATGTATATAATTTTTTGTTACCGATTTTCTGGAGACCAGTTTTTATAATTTTTCTAATTTTTCGGGAAATAATTGACCGAATCGCAAAGTGTTCCGACCCGCGGTCGGAATAGAGCGCCTGGAGCACGGCAGTCCGTTCCACGCTCCCTCGCCGCGTGGGGCGAGAGACTCCGCCCCACCCCGCGCCGTGAGCGCAAGTGACGCACGGTGCCGCGTGGCGGCTGATTTTTGCGAGTTCAATTATCCACGCGAAGGAAATATAAGGGCCAGCTGTCAAGTGACGGCATTCTCTCTTGCCAGAGTACTCCCCCGTGATACATATCGGGTGTCGAGGAACTAGCAATCGAGCGTACCTTTTCTCCCCCTGTGATTGCTCACATCGGGTGTTGAGAAAATAACATTCGGTGTGAATCCCGCTTCAATCTGGAGCGTGCTGAATCCACCGGCTCTTCGGAGCTAAAATCCAGAGTCGACCTACGTCAACTCCTGTCGAACTTTGTTGAGGTTGCCTCCCCTACCCGTCGAAAGCCACAAATTCGATCTGCGGTGGTCGCGGTCAAAGACCCCTCCACACGAAGCTCCAGTCACGGCAAACGACGCCATCGACCAAGGAGACGATTCAGGAGGACCACTTGCTCCAGAGGGCCGCCGCCGCTGACCGGGAAACCTGCGCCTCTATCTTAGCCGAGGTGGCTGCTCTCCCTTGTGAGCCTTCCCGACTCACACAAGACATTCACTCGCCCAGCAGGGCTGAGCTTCGTCCCGGGCGACCCACGGGCATCGAGACCGCTACCTCCGGGCTCGTGGAGATCTGTCGGCACACAGACCGAGTCGAGCACGGAGCTGCTGATCAACACTTCGGCCCTGCCCTCCATAGTGATCCCGGAGTTACCCTTGGACCGGCCCCCCAGAACTCCGGGGAAAGAGGACGATCTGAACAACAATCAGATCGTCAGGCCAATCGAAACCAAACGAGTGCCAACCTTAAAGCTCAAATGTAGCATTCCGTTAAACCGCATTAAATAAATCACGAGAGACAAATGCAAAGTTACGTTGTACCTGAAGGAGTAATAAAGACTGTACTTATGTTACATGATTCGAATCATTGACTAATCCACTCGAACTTCCTGCAATAAACTTTCCTGCCTGCCTCGAAACACAAAGAATTATAAATCAAACAGGGGTAGAATTTTCCGGGGAGTGCTATAAAGTGTTTAATTTTTTGTTACCGATCTTTTTGGAAGCCGGTTCAAAAATTTTTCCAATTTTTTAGTTCAAAAATTTTATTAATTTTTCGAGAATGGGTTTAATTGCCACTGGAAACCAGTTGGATACCTCAGGGCACGAGAGATACCGGCACCGCCCTGACAAGGGCGCGAGGCGTTAGGATAATCTCGTGGAGGAGTGGACTGCGGTTGAGTAAACTGATACAGAGTTAGTTTGTTGGTCACTTTAATTTATAACAAAAACAAAAATGAGCTTGCGGGGCGGACGGCGATAGGTCGCACTGGTTATTTGTCGCGTCGAAACTTCGCGCTATGCTGGCCCTTGCTCGGGCGCTCGGCGTGCGGTAGTGAGACCGACCCGTTGGCGCGAGAATTGTTTTTCGACAAGTACTGAGAGCGACCGATTTATCGTACTGCTGAACGGTTTGTGCTGTTGAGGATCGCTCGCGTTCGCCCTTCTTCCTGACCCCGCTTCGTAGCGGGGGTTTCGATGCTCCGTGAACATTAAGTAAACGCGTGCGCTTTCTCTTGAGCGTGTCGGGAAAGCGGGATCATTGGGCCGTGTTTTGGGAGGATCGCGTCGATCACGATGGTCGCGCGTGGCTGCGCCAGGACCGCGCTCGCGGAAACACTGCTCAATGCTCTCGCTTTTCACTCGATCCTTAACATACCGCCCGCCTCGGAACTTTAGTTTCGAAACGTTGCTTTTGGTTAGAATCCGAAGCGGTCGCTGCGTTAAGGGTGTTGCATTCGGACCGAACTCTAGCTAAATTAACGCAAACTTACAATCTTAAATCGCTGATGAACTCTATTTATAATTTATTTACACTATTTACAATGCGGGTCAGCGGTTTACACTCCGCTGACCGCCCACCGTGATGGATTCACAGAATTCGCCTGCGGAACAAATGCACTTTAATTTTCACAGATTAATCCGAACTGGTCTCGCAATCGACGGGTAGTATACACAATTTTACGATGGGCCGCTTATACTCGGACGTGGCTGTCTTAACGGTTACGACTCGGATTAATCCATCGGCGCCGGCTTGACATTCCGTGATGCGCCCGAGTTCCCATTTACAGGGCGGTAACGTGGCGTTTCGCAGTAGCACGAGTTGGCCGATTTTCACAAGTGGCTTGATTCTTTGCCATTTAAATCGTTGCTGTAAAGTATTTACATAATCATTCTTCCACAGTTTCCAAAATCGCTCGGTCAGGTGACGCACGCGTTGCCAACGTGACAACCGGTTTTCGTTCAGATTTAACAACGACGGCTCGGGACTCACCGTGATGGCGGACCCGATAAGGAAATGACCGGGTGTGAGAGCATCATAATCGTCTAACGTATCTTTTAAAGCCGCGAGTGGGCGAGAGTTGAGACAAGCCTCGATTCGACATAACAGAGTGGTGAATTCTTCGTACGTTAACGTATGATTTTGCAGTACACGCCGAATATGATGCTTCACGCTGCGAACTCCGGCCTCCCACAAGCCGCCGAAATGCGGAGCGGAGGGGGGGAGAAAATGCCAGGTTGTACCGTCCGACGCGGTCGAATTTTGAAAATTCGGATCGTTTAACGCTGCACGATACGCCCGGGAT